>NC_091558.1:41399691-41404691 GCF_042767895.1 Penaeus vannamei | reverse complement strand
GGGTGGGGGTTAGTCCTCTCATTCTCACTTCCTCAATCGTATTAAAAAAACAACTACGTTTACTTACAGTGCTATGATTGTTGCAGTTTTTTTTATTGCAATATAACATCTTGTGCTTCCTTGTGGTTGGTAAATTCTAATATTGTGCTGTTGTATGATATTATATTAAATTACGTTTTATTATGTTATATTATGAGATATATTATGTTGTTGTATGTTATATTATAGTATTCCAAAGTATTATGTTACGGGATATATTATATTATGTTGTTGTATGTTATAGTATTCCAAAGTGTTATATTATGGGATATATTATATTATGCTGTTGTTGTATGTTATATTATAGTATTCCAAAGTGTTATATTATGGGATATATTATATTTTGTTGTTGTATGTTATATTATAGTATTCCAAAGTATTATATGGGATATATTATATTATGTTGTTGTATGTTATATTTTAGTATTCCAAAGTATTATATTATGGGATATATTATATTTTGTTGTTGTATGTTATATTATAATATTCCAGAGTATTATATTATGGGACATATTATAATATGTTGTATGTTATATTATAGTATTCCAAAGTATTATATTATGGGATATATTATATTATGTTGTATGTTATATTATAGTATTCCAAAGTATCATATTATGGGATATATTATATTATGTTGTTGTATGTTATATTATAGTATTCCAAAATATTATATTATGGGATATATTATATTATGTTGTATGTTGTATTATAGTATTCCAAAGTATCATATTATGGGATATATTATATTATGTTGTTGTATGTTATATTATAGTATTCCAAAGTATCATATTATGGGATATATTATATTATGTTGTATGTTATATTATAGTATTCCAAAGTATTATGTTATAGGATATATTATATTATGTTGTATGTTATATCATAGTATTCCAAAGTGTTATATTATGGGATATATTATATTATCTTGTATGTTATATTATAGTATTCCAAAGTATCATATTATGGGATATATTATATTATGTTGTTGTATGTTATGTTATAGTATTCCAAAGTATCATATTATGGGATATATTATGCTGTTGTATGTAATATTATAGTATTCCAATGTATCATATTGTGGGATATATTATATTATGTTGTTGTATGTTATTTTATAGTATTCCAAAGTATTATTTTCTGAACCGAGCAGTGGGTATAGTATGATGGTAATATTTACTTTTAAAAGAGAACTTCAGCTGTGCACACTTGCAATTCAGGAAGGGTTGAATTACTTTCAGTTCCTGTCTCTTTTAGAAGTGGTGTGTTTGGACTTTCTTTTTTTTCGTATGTCTTATTTTTTTTTGTTTTTCTCTCTCTCTTTTATTTCTTTTTTTGGCTTATTTTTTTCTCTCTCTCTTTCGTTTCTATTCTTTTGTTTCGCTTATTTTCGTTATGTATTCCAGCTATTCCTACTTTCCCATTTATCATCTTCTAAGGTTTCGTCATTTTCTCCCTTCTTCCTTCATCCTTTGTTGTTCCTCCTCTTCTGCCACATCCTCCTCTTCCGCCTCCTCCTCCTCTTCCCCCTATTGATCCCCTTTCATATTCTTCCTACCTTCTTCCTCAATCATTTCCTCCGCCTCCTCTTCCTCCTCCTGTTCTTTCCCTTTCCTCCTCCTCCTCTTTCTCCTATTCTTTCCCTTTCCTCCTCCTCCACTTCCTCATGTTCTTTATATTTCCTCCTCCGACTATTCCTTCCAATTCCTCCTCCTCCTCCTCCTCCTCCTGTTCTTTCCCTTTCCTCCTCCCTCCTCCTCCTATTCCTTCCCTCTCCTCCTCCATCTCCTGTTCCTTCCCATTCCTCCTTTTCTCCTCCTCCTCCTCCTCCTCCTCCTCCTTCTCCTCCTGTTCCTTCCCATTCTTCCTCCTCCTCCTCCTCCTCCTGTTCCTTCCCATTCCTCTTCCTCCTCCATCTCCTCCCGTTCCTTCCCATTCCTCCTCCCTCCTCCTCCTCCTCTTCCTTCTCCTCCTGTTCCTTCCCTTCCCATTCCTCCTCCTCCTCCTCCTCCTTCTCCTCCTTCTCCTCCTCCTGTTCCTTCCTTTTCCTCCTCCTCCTCCTTCTCCTCCTGTTCCTTCCCTTTTCCTCCTCCTTCTCCTCCTGTTCCTTCCCTTTTCCTCCTCCTTCTCCTCCTGTTCCTTCCCTTTTCCTCCTCCACTCCCGCCCACCCGCCCGACCAACCACCAACAGACGGTCCAGCAACACCTCACGACTGCAGTGTATCATGTATTTTGCAACAGTTCTCCTCACACACGCTGACGCCCGCTGGGAAGGTGTGGGGGGAGGGGGGAGGGAGGGAGGAAAGGAGGGAAGGGGAGGGAGGGAATGGTGGGAGGGAAGGAGGGAAGGGGAGGAAGGGGAGGAGGGAGGGATGAGGGAAGGGGAAGGAGGGAGGGAGGAGGTGAGGGGAGGAAAGGAGGGAGGGAGGAGGGTATTGCAGGGGAAGGGAGGAGGGAAGGAGAGGGAGGGAGGGAGGGGGAGGGAAGGGGAGGGAGGGAGGAGGGAAGGGAGGCAAGGAGGGAGGGAGGAAGGAAGGGGAGGAAAGGAGGGAGGAGGAGGGAAGGGGAGGAAAGGAGGGAGGGAGGGAGGGAGGAGGGAAGGGGAGGGAGGGAGGAGGGCGGGGATGAGGGGTAGCCCTTCCCGGAATAAGAGAATCGAGTTTTAAATACAGAACAGCTGTCAGGTCTTCCAGGTGACAGGTGCAACTAGGCTGGCTGTGCTTGTGATGGGTCGTGGTTTTGCTTGTATCATAGATTTAACCGAGATTGTGTGTGTGTGTGTGTGTGTTTGTGTGTGTTGTGTTTGTGTGTGTTGTGTTTGTGGGTGTGTGTGGCTGTGTGCGCGTGTGGTGTGAAAGTGTGCGTGGTGTATGTGTATGTGTTTGTGCGCATCCGTGTATGTGTGTGTGTGTGTGTGTGTGTTGTGTGTGTGTGTTGTGTTTGTGCGTGTGTTTGTGTATGTTGTGTGTGTGTTGAGTTTGTGTGTTTGTGTGTTGTGTTTGTGTGTGTGTGTTTGTGCGTGTGTGTTTGTGTTTGTGTTTGTATTTGTGTGTGTGTTGTGTGTGTGTGTGTGTGCATGCGTGTATGTGTATGTGTGCATCCGTGTATGTGTGGGTGTGTGGGTGTGTGTATGTGTGTGTGTGTGTGTTGTGTGTGTGTTGTGTGTATGCGTGTATGTGTTTGTGCGTGTGTGTGTATGTGTGCATCCGTGTATGTGTAGGTGTGTGGGTGTGAGGGGTGCATGTGTGCGTGTGATGGGGGGGGGGGGGGTCGGGGTGTAGATGTAGACATTGTTATGAATGAGTGAATTTCTCTCCAGTTTCAGAAGCAAATACTAATTGCTCCTCAGCTCCTCTCTCCCTTTCACACCTTCCCTTTCTACCTACTTTCCTCCACTCCCTTTCCTCCCCACTTTCTACTCCTTCCTTCTCCCTTGCTGCCCAACCTTCTTCATACCCCATTCACATATCCACCCTCCTACCCCCACCCCCACCCCACTCCCTCCCTCCTCCTCCCTGGCTCCCTACCCGAGCAATCACCCGCTCCCTTCCCTTCCCCCTCACCCCCCCACACCCGCCTTACCGGACACTCGCCTTCATTGAGAGTCCGGTCCTGCTTGCTCCCGCTATTCTTCTTCTTCTTCTTCTTCTTTTCTTCTTCTTCTTTGCTTCTTCTTCTTCTTCTTCGTCCGCAGCGAAGCGCTCTCGACCGCTCGCTCGTTTCGCTCACTTCCTCTTTCAGAAATTCCTGCTGTGGATATTTCTCTATTTTTCTTTTATTTATTTTGTTTTTATCGTTGGTGTCTTTTTGTTTTGTTATGTTTTTGTTTTGTTTTATTCATTGGCGTCTTTTTAGTTTTTTTTTTCTGTGTCGTGTTTAGTTTGGTTTGTGTTTTGTTTTTCTTGTATTATTTAGTTTTTTTTTATTATTCGTTTTATATTTATTTTCTTTGCCTTTATTACTTGACTTTTTGTTGGCTACTCTGACTCTTTTTTTTAATGTTCACTTCCTCTTTCGTCTCCCTATCCTTTATGTATCCTTCCTCCTCCTCCTCTTCGTCCTCATTTCCTTCTACTACTATTATTACTACTACTATCCCTCCTCCTCCTCTTCTTTTCCTCCTCCTTCTAGCCCTTCCCCATTCCCTTCTTCCTTCCCTTCCTCCACCTCCTCTCTCCTGCAAGGAACATATACCCCCCTCCCCCTCCTTCCTACCCCCCCACATCCCCTCCTTCCTAGCCCCCTCCCCCCCTCCTTCCTAGCCCCTTCTCCCCCCCTCCTTCCTAGCACCCTCTCCCCCTTCCTTCCAAGCCCCCCACATCCCCCTCCCCTAGCCCCCCCTCCCCCCCTCCTTCCTACCCCCCTCCCCCTCCTTCCCCCTAGGCCCCCCCCCCCCTCTCCCCCCTCCTTCTTAGCGCCTCCCCCCCCCCACACACACACACACATTCTCTGGTCCGTCCGCTCGGCACATCGTCCGTGTCTGTCTGTCTGCTCCCCTGTGTACACCCCTGCCTTAGCGCCGCCTTGTGTGCGTGCCTGGTGCCTCTGTTTAATGTACGGGCGGCGCTTGCATTAGCGTGCTCTGCCTGGGACTGTACATATAATGGCGCTGATGTAGAAAGGTTCTGTGTGTGTGTGTGTGTGTGTGTGTGTGTGTGTGTGTGTGTGTGTGTGTGTGTGTGTGTGTGTGTGTGTGTGTGTGTGTGTGTGTGTGTGTGTGTGTGTGTGTGCGGATTTGGTCGTGCGTGCATATGCAGATACGTTCAAATATGCAGGCATAAGTATACACTGACGTACGTACGTATATACACACGCATACTCGCGAACGCGAACTCTCTCTCTTTATCTCTCTCTCTCTCTCTCACTCTCTCTCTCTCACTCTCTCTCTCTCTCTCTCTCTCTCTCTCACTCCCTCCCTCTCTTCCCTCCCTTCTTCTCTCCCAACTTCTCTCTCATTCTCT
>NC_091558.1:41377191-41379691 GCF_042767895.1 Penaeus vannamei | reverse complement strand
AGTGTGTGTGTGTGTGTGTGTGTGTGTGTGTGTGTGTGTGTGTGTGTGTGTGTGTGTGTGCTTAGATATAGATATATACAGACACACACGCACGCACGCACATTCACACACATGCACAGTTTCACACACACGCGCACCGTTTGTGTGTATGTTTATGTATGGTAGAAAAACCCACAATGCACAAATTAGATTTATTGAGGAAAGTGAGACAAGTTTCGGAATCGTCCTCAGTTCATCTTCCGTCTGACATCCCCCTCCACCTCCGTCTCCCTCTCAGCTGACGTCCCCCTCCCCACCCGCAAAATCCTTCCTCTAAGCTGCCGTCCCCTCCACCCCTCCGTCTCCCCTCCTGGCTAAAGTCCCCCTCCCACCCCTCCGTCTCCCTCTCCTTCGACGTCCCCCTCACCCTCCATTCTCCTACTCTCAGCTGACGTCCCCCTCCACCCCTCCGTCTCCCTCTCAGCTGACGTCCCCCTCCACGCCTCCGTCTCCCTCTCAGCTGCCGTCCCCCTCCACCCCTCCGTCTCCCTCTCAGCTCACGTCCCCCTCCACCCCTCCGTCTCCCTCTCAGCCCAGCGTCCCCCTCCACCTCCGTCTCTCTCAACTGGCGCCCCCTCCACCCCTCCCGTCTCCCTCTCAGCTGACGTCCCCTCCACCTCCGTCTCCCTCTCGGCAAACCTCCCCCTCCACCCCTCCGTCTCCCCTCAACTGCCGTCCCCCTCCACCCCTCCGTCTCCCTCTCGGCCCGACGTCCCCTCCACCTCTCCGTCTCCCTCTCAGCTGACGACCCCCTCCACCCCTCCGTCTCCTCTCATTGTCCCCCTCCACCCCTCCAATCTCCCTCTCAGCTGCCGTCCCCTCCACCCTCCGTCTCCCCTCCTCCCAGCTCCCCGTCCCCCTCCACCCTCCATCTCTCAGCTGACGTCCCCCTCCACCCTCCGTGTCCCTCTCCAGCTGACGTCCCCCTCACCCCCTCCGTCTCCCTCAGCTGACGCCCCCTCCACCTCCGTCTCCCTCTCAGCTGCCGTCCCCCTCCACCCTCCGTCTCCCTCTCAGCTGGCGTCCCCTCCCGCCCCTCGTCTCCCTCTCAGCTGTCCCCTCCCACCCCCTGCGATCTCCCATAAGCTGACGTCCCCCCTCCACCCCACCGTCTCCCACTCTCAGCTGACGATCACCTCTCACCTCCGTCCCCCTCCAGCTGACATTCCCCTCCACCTCCGTCTCCCTCTCAGCTGGCGTCCCCCTCACACCCCTCCGTCTCCCTCAGCTGACGTCCCCTCCACCCTCCGTCTCCCTCTCAGCTGACGTCCCCCTCCACCTCGTCTCCCTCTCAGCTGACGTCCCCTCACCTCCTTCCCTCTCTGGCCTGCACGTCCCCTACACCTCCGTCTCCTCTCAGCTGACGTCCTCCTCCACCCCTCCCGTCTCCCTCTCATTGTGCCCCCCCCTCACCCTCCGTCTCCTCTCAGCTGACGTCCTCCCTCCCACCCCTCCGTCTCCCTCTCAGCCTGACGTCCCCTCCACCCCTCCGTCTCCCTCGCTCCGTCCCCTCCACCCCTCCGTCTCCCCTCTCAGCTCACGTCCCCCTCCCACCCTCCCGTCTCCCTCTCAGCTGCCGTCCCCCTCCACCCCTCCGTCTCACTCTCATCTCACGCCTCCCCCTCACCCCTCCTGTCCTCTCAAGCTGACGCCCCCCTCCACCCTCCAATCTCCTCTCAGCTCACGTCCCCTCTCACCCTCATTACCTCTCGCTCACGTCCCCTCACTACTCCGTCTCCTCTCCAGCTGACGTCCCCCTCCCCACCCCTCAAGTCTCCCTCTCAGCTCGTCCCCCTCCACCCCTCCGTCACCTCTCTAGCTCGTCCCCCTCACCCCTCCGTCTCCCTCTCAGCTGCCGTCCCCCTCCACCCCTCCGTCTCCTCTCAGCTCGTCCCCCTCCACCCCCTCCGTCTCCCTCTCAGCTGCCGTCCCCCTCCACCTCCGTCTCCCTCTCCAGCTCCGTCCCCCTCCACCCTCGTCCCTCTCATTCACGTCCCCTCCACCCTTCCGTCTCCCTCTCCAGCTCACGTCCCCCTCACCCCTCCGTCTCCCTCTCAGCTGACGTCCCCCTCCCTTCCCTCCGTCTCCCTCTCCAGCTCCCACGTCTCCCCCTCCACCCCTCCGTCTCCCTCTCAGCTCACGTCCCCCTCCACCCCTCCGTCTCAGCTGGCGTCCCTCACCCCTCCCTCTCAGCTGACGTCCCCCTCCACCCCCTCCCCCTCTCAGCTGGCTTCATCCCCCTCCACCCCTCCCTCTCGGCCTGACGTCCCCCTCCACCCCTCCTCTCGTGACGTCCCCCTCCACCCCTCCGTCTCCCCTCTCAGCTGACGTCCCCCTCTCCACCCCTCCGTCTCCCCTCTGAGCTGACGTCCCCCTCCACCCCTCCGTCTCCCTCTCAGCTGACGTCCCCCTCCACCCCTCCGTCTCCCTCTCAGCTGACGTCCCCCTCCACCCCTCCGTC
>NC_091558.1:41357191-41359691 GCF_042767895.1 Penaeus vannamei | reverse complement strand
TGATGATTACAAAAATAGTGATAAAGATGATGATTATGATAAAACCAACGATACTGATGAATGTCAAGACAGTAATAATGATAACGATGACAGTATGTAATTATAGTAATGATAATGATAATTATGGTATTGATAATAGTGTTAAAGGTAATAATTACACTAATGATAATGTAACAATAATATTGATAAAGAATATACTGATGAATGTTGCAATAATGATAATAGCAATCGTGGTTATGGTGATGGTGATGAAAATGATGATAATTATGATAATGATAGTGATAATTATGATAATAATAATAATGATAATGATACTAATGATAATAACAATCATAATAATGATAATAATGATGGTGATAATATTGATAGTAATAAAGATGATGATACCAATGATTGTAATTATGATAATAAGATGATGATAATAATGACAATAACAATAACAAGGATAATTATAACAACAACAGCCATAGACAGATGATACAGCCTAGAACGGGCACGTGACCTTCCAGTATCCACACGCACCTTGCTCCTCGGCAACACGGTCGTGAATCCAGTTCATTAGTTACGTAGCGACGCCCTTAATGACCCGCCGGGCCGTGTAACCTTAACGCCCATTTTGATATTTATTTAATTGAAAGAAAGGGGGGGAGGGGTATTGTAGGGGGAGAGGGGGGATTTAGGAGGAAGGGGGGAGGGGGGAAAGGGAGGTGTGGGTGTGGGAAGGAGAGAGGAAGGAAGGGGGAGGGGAGAGAAAAGGGAAGAGATGGAGATTGAGAAGGGAAGAAAAGATGAGTGGGAGAGAGAGAAAGAAAGAATATATATATATATATATATATATATATATATATATATATATATATATATATAGAGAGAGAGAGAGAGAGAGAGAGAGAGAGAGAGAGAGAGAGAGAGAGAGAGAGAGAAAATAAGACAGAGTAAGACATACAGAGAGGGAGAGAGAGAAGAGACAGGCAGACAGACAGACACACAAAGACATAAACAGAATAAAGAATAGAAAAAAAAGAAAGAAAGAAAAAAGAAACAGATAGAAAAAAAACTAAAGAGAGTTCAAGAGAAATGAAACAAGTGGCTCGGCGTCGTCGGCCACTTTCTCTCCGATTCATTTCCAAACTCGATGCAATCCCCAGCTTTTTATCCCCCTCTGAGGCCGGCCAACCAACCACCGCTTCTCCGCGAGACTACAAGTTGAATAACCTTCCTGCAGGAGGTCCCGTGGGGGGGGGGGAGGTCCTCCTCCTCCTGTTCCTCCTCCTCTTCCTCTTCTTCTTCTTCTTGGGTTGTTCTCTTCTCTCTTTTGTCTCTTCTCTGTTCTCTTTTGGGCTGTTCTCTTCTCTCTTTTGTCTCTTCTCTTCTCTCTTTTGCCTCTTCTATGTTCTCTTATTTCGGTTTTCGCTTTTTTTCTTTTAGTTTGTCGATCTTTCGTGTTCGTTTCTTGAGCTCTTTTCTTTCATCTTCTTGTCTTTCGCTCTTCTCTCCTCTTCTTGTCTTTTGCTCTCTTCCCTCTCCATCTCTCTTTCTCTCTTTCTTCTTTATCTCTTTTACTTTTCTCTCCTCTTCTTGTCTTTCGTTCTCTTCCCTCTCCATCTCTCTCCCTGTCTTTCTTCTTTATCTCTTTTACTTTTCTCTCCTCTTCTTGTCCTTCGCTCACTTCCCTCTTCGTATTTTTCGCTCACTTCCCTCTTCGTATTTTTCGCTCTTTTCTTGTCTTGTTTTTCGCTCTTCAATTTACTTCTTGTCTTTCACTCTCTTCCTTCTTCGTCTCTTTCTCTCTCCATTACTCTTCGTCTCTTCTCTTCTTTACTTGTTCTATTTTGCCTGTTTTCTTTCTTCTCTGTCTCTCTCATAACCTCTTCTTCCTCCATTTTCTCCGTTTTTCTTTATTTATTTTTATTTTTTATTTTATTTATGCGTTCAGTCCCCACTCCTTATTTATTTTCTTTTTTTTAATTCCCTTTTCTGTGTATTTTGTTTTTCTTGTAATAAATATCTTACCTATTCCTTGTATTTCCTTGTGTTTTAACTGTTAAATATTCTCTTTTTTCGGATTTTCTCTCTTTTCTGTTTCTCTTGTCTGTCCATACATGTTCTTTTCGTTTCTCTTGCATATTTTCTTTGTTTTATTGTTTTTTCTTGTTTTGTTTTGCTTTCTTATGTTTTTCTTGTATTCTTTTTCTTTCCTTGCCATTTCCTTTCCTTCCTTGTTGTTATTCCACATTCCACGTCCGTGTCATGTTTTAATCCGTATGCTGTTTACGTCTTCTAGTGTTTCTCTTCCTGTTTTTGCATCGTGCTTGCTCTCTCTCTCTCTCTCTCTCTCTCTCTCTCTCTCTCTCTCTCTCTCTCTCTCTCTCTCTCTCTCTCTCTCTCTCTCTCTCTCTCTCTTCTCTCTCTCTCTCTCTCTCTCTCTCTCTCTCTCTCTCTCTCTCTCTCTATCTCTCTCTCTCTCTCTCTCTCTCTCTCTCTCTCTCTCTCTCTCTCT
>NC_091558.1:41339691-41344691 GCF_042767895.1 Penaeus vannamei | reverse complement strand
ATCCTCGTTAGACTTGCTCGTTGCTCACTTTCGATAACCAGGCGAGCCGACCGCCGATGTGCCGTGTGATTAGCGTTGCAATCACCGGCTTTCTCGGTGGATGGTTGCGCAATCCTTAATTTGCAGGTCGATGCAGCTCAACCATCTCTTTTAGAAGTCGTTGTAATGGCCGTTCCGTTATTGGTTTTGTATTTGTGGTTGGAGAGAGATCGGGTTTTCAAGTGTGTTGCGTAAGTTTCTGTTAGTATTGAAGAAAAGCGAAGAGGGAGGGAGAAGGAGGGGAGAGGAGGGACGTAGGTAGGTAGGAAAGGAGGAAAATGAAGAGAGAGAGGGAGAAAGAAAGAAATGGAAAGAGAGAGCGGAAAAAAAGAGAAAGAGGGACAAGAAACAAAAAGATAACATAAAGAGATACACGTACCGAACCTGAGAGACACAAACAAAACAAAAACAAAAATAACCAGAATAAAGATAAAACAGAAACAGGAAAACAAAAGCAAAAAAAGAACCAGAATAAAGATAAAACAGAAAGAAAGACAGAGAGACAGAGAAGCTTAGAACCAGCCGGCGTCCACAAGAGACAGTCACCTCACCGTAGAATCTGGCGTTGATTTGCCGTCGTTGTAGAAAAGCTAGACGTAGAGTCACCACTAAATTACTACGGACACACCCACGCTCTCCCGTCGGCCTTGGGTCGGTGGGTGTCCGTGTGTGTGTGTGTCTCTCTCTGCGTCTGTGTGTGTGTGTGTGTGCGTGTGTGTGTGTGTGTGTGTGTGTGTGTGTGTGTGTGTGTGTGTGTGTGTGTGTGTTTGTATTCGTTTTGATGTTTTTTCATGTGTGTGTGTGTGTGTGTGGTCTGTTTGTTCGGTTGTGTGTGTGTGTGTCTGTGTCTGTCTGTCTGTGTTTATGTGTGTGTGTGTGTTTGTGTTCGTTTTGATGTTTTTCGTGTGTGTGTATATATGTGGTCTGTTTGTTCGGATGTGTGTGCGTGTGTGTGTGTGTGTGTGTGTGATCATACGAGTATCCGTTAGTTCGTATGTATGTGTGTGGCTCCTGTGGTTATCCCCAGTCCTGCGACCACAGTAGTTAAACGGGAGTAATGTGTAAGAAGAATGGGCCATAACAGCAACCAAAGAGGCAGGTCCTGTGGGTTAGAAGGAAGAGTGGGTTCGGTTAAGAGAGAGAGAGAAGGGAATCGGAGAATTGGGGGGAGGGGGGAGGAGGGGGAGGGGGGGGAGAAGGAAGGTTGGTCACGTCACTTTCAAGAAATAAGTAACACGTTACTCCGGCTCTGAGAAGTAGAAAAAAAAACGGCTTCCCCTTGGTGACACTTCTATTTATATCGCTCTTGGTAACACCTCTAATATTTCTTTGTGTATTTTCGGTTATTTCGTTCTCTCTCTCTCTCTCTCTCTCTCTCTCTCTCTCTCTCTCTCTCTCTCTCTCTCTCTCTCTCTCTCTCTCTCTCTTCTTTCTTTTTTTTTGCGTACTTCATTTTCCGGTGACGAATGGCCGGTATGGCTATTGGGTCATTAACCAGTAGTTATTCTTAGGTTTTCTCAGAAGCCGACACAGGTATTGCACGGCGGATAGCAATAGAGACTTAAAATACCATCTCGGTGCTACTACCATGCTAATCAGTCTTTGGGGTTCATAAGCACGCATTTCCCGTGTAGTAGAATAATAGATACAATTACCATAACAAAGGAGCCATTAAACATAGAGAACGACCATCCGCTGGCGCTATTTTGACAGTGTCCATGGCGACAACATAGAGGTATGCCGTCTCTCTCTCTGTCTGTCTGTCTGTCTGTCTCTGTCTTTCTCTTTCTCTCATTCTCATTCTCTCATTCTCTCTCTCTCTCTCTCTCTCTCTCTCTCTCTCTCTCTCTCTCTCTCTCTCTGTCTCTCTCTCTCTCTCTCTTTATCTTTCTTTCGCTCTTTTTCTCTTTCTCTTCCTGTCTGGCTATGTGTCTATTTCGCTTTCTCTTGTCTCTTTTCTCATTCATTTTCTCTCTCTCTCTCTCTCTCTCTCTCTCTCTCTCTCTCTCTCTCTCTCTCTCTCTCTCTCTCTCTCTCTCTCTCTCTCTCTCTCTCTCTCTCTCTTCACGCACATACACATTTATATATTCATATTTATATTTACATAGATGTACGCACACAAAAACATGCCACGCCTTAACTCATTCCTCCCATAGCTCACCCATGGGACACTTTGGGCGTGGCGCGGGGACCCATGGGCGTTGTACCTGCGCTGGGTGACTTACCTGAGGGCGTGAGTGGCTTCTGGCGCGCCCTCGGGAAAGACTCGGAGGTCCTACTTGTCCTACGAGGATGTCTTTCGATTTGTTGTTGTTGTTGTTGTTGTTTTCGTTAGTGCTTCTTCCTTTTTGCTATCGTGGGGGTAGGTGGGGGTGGGTGGGTGGGGGGTGGGGGGGGGTTGTACTCGTCGTTTTGTTATTGAATTTGATATTGATATTATTTTTGTTATTTTCTGTGATTGTTAATTTTCTTATTTTTTGTCATTATTATTATCATTATTGCTATCATTATTATATGTATTATCATTATTATTATAATTATTATTTGTATTATTATTATTATTATCATTATTATTTGTATTTTCATAATTTATTCTGCTACCATACCATTATCAACTAGATTAGTATATAATTATAATGGAGAATAAAAAGATAATGAAAATATAATGGTTTTATAATTATTGCTAATGATAACGATGAAAATAACAGTACACATAGACGTTCACAATGCCAAGAAAATTCAGAAAATATATATATGCAAAATATCTGAATTAATCACATCAGCATCATCACTCCATCATCTCCATCAATCATCCCCTTTCCCTTTCATCCCATTCATGAATTATAGGCAATAAAATCATAAAGAACGAAAGAGGAATGGGGAGAAGAAGAAGAAAAAAAAAGGCAATAATGCCATTCATATTTTCTATTATCGTGCCAGACATTCTTCAACTGGGAGTGGAAGAATGAAAGAAGGTGGGGGATGGGGGTTGGGGGGAGGGGGGAGGAAGAGGAGGAGGAGGAGGGGGAATAGGAGGAGAGGGAGAAAGGACCTTTATTACCTTGCTCTTCCCTCTCTCCCTCTCTCTTCGCCTTCCCTCCTCCTCTTTCTCTTCGTCTGCCTCTTCTCCTTTTCTTCCTCTCCCTTTCTCAACTTTTCCCTTCTCCTCTCTCTCTCCCTTTCCATTTCCCTCTCCTCCCCTCCACCTCTCCCTCCTCTCCTTCTCTTTCTC
This sequence comes from Penaeus vannamei, assembly GCF_042767895.1. NCBI lineage: Eukaryota > Metazoa > Arthropoda > Malacostraca > Decapoda > Penaeidae > Penaeus > Penaeus vannamei. The sequence goes on along the minus strand of NC_091558.1, from coordinate 41,341,420 downwards.
CCTCTCCCTCTCCCTCTCCCTCTCCCATTCCTTTCCCTCCCCTTCCTCTCCCTCTCCTTCTCCCTCTCCCTTTATCTCAAATCTGGCTATTGTCTACAAAGCGGCGAGAAAGAGAAAAGCGAAGAGGGAGATGAGGAGGAGAAGGAAAGAAATTTAAGGGGAATGTCGGGAGTAGGAAGGAAAGGAAAGGAGAATAAGGAAGATTAAGGAAAGACGCGCTTAAGGGAAGATAGAAAAAACGAGAGAATAGAATGAATATGGTGGATAGGAGAATTGCAGAACAGATCGATAAATGAACAGAAAAGAGTTTGATAAGCTGAGAGGAAGAAACAGACTTTATTAACGGATAGAGATTGAATATGACTTATTCGATTACATAGATTTTGTTTACAGAGAGAGAGGGGGGCGGAGAGAGGGAGGGAGGAAGAGAGAGAGGGAGGGAGAAAGAGGCAGAGTGAGAGAGGGGGGAAGAGGGAAGGAGGGAGAAAGAGGCAGAGAGAGAGAGAGAGAGAGAGAGATAAAGAGAGAAAGATCCAGAGAGAGAGAGAGAGAGAGAGAGAAAGATCCAGAGAGAGAGAGAGAGAGAGAAAGATCCAGAGAGAGAGAGAGAGAGAAAGAAAGATTCAGAGAGAGAGAGAGAGAGAGAGAAAGAAAGATTCAGAGAGAGAGAGAGAGAGAAAGGAAGAAAGAAAGAAAGAAAGGAAGGGGAGGGCGTATATAGGAAATCCCTCCTTGCTACCTTATGGAAACAAAAGATGGTTGAGGGAATGGGAGTTGTCAGAGGAAGAGTGTGTGGGGGTGGGGGGTGGGGGCAGTAGGGGAGGGTCACACTGGGCACACAATGATGGGTAAGGGAAGGGGGGTGGGGGGTGGAGGGAGGGAGGGGGATTCTAGGTTAGGGAGGGATGAATTCTTCCGGCTTCTGTTTAATGTTTTTTTTTTATTCTTTTTTTTTATTATTCTGTTTCGCTTGATCGCTTATAGGAAGGGGGTGGTTTTTTATTTTATTTTTTTTTATAGATGTATATTGACTTGTCTGATGAGAGCCTTGTGAGGGAATTATTTTCAATTGGATTTTATTGGGTCGTTTTTTTCTCTCCCTTTTTTCTTCACTTGTAGTCATTTGGTGAAGGTCATTTTTTTTTTACTTTCTTCCTGTTTGGTTGGAGTAGATGCTTTTGCGTTTGGTTGCGGTCAGCTTCTCTCTCTCTCTCTCTCTATCTATCTCTCTCTCTCTCTCTCTCTCTCTCTCTCTCTCTCTCTCTCTCTCTCTCTCTCTCTCTCTCTCTCTCCATGTAGCTGCCTCTGTCTGTCTCTCTTTCTCAGTCTCACTCTCTCTCATTCTGTCTGTCTGCTCTCTCAATCTAGCTCTGTCTCTGTCTGTTTATCTGCTTGCTCGGTCTCTCTCTCTCTCTCTCTCTCTCTCTCTCTCTCTCTCTCTCTCTCTCTCTCTCTCTCTCTCTCTCTCTCTCTCTCTCTCACACACACACACACACACACACACACACACACACACACACACACACACACACACACACACACACACACACACACACACACACACACACACATATCATAAATACTATAACATATAATTTACAATTCATTATCACCCTTAATAACTCCCGTACGAGAGTGGGAGGCGAAGCAGGGTATGGAAGAGTTTATTTTTCATATCAAATTACAGCAAAGACCGACCGACTAATGAAAATAAACACGCGATTCCGTA
>NC_091558.1:41332191-41334691 GCF_042767895.1 Penaeus vannamei | reverse complement strand
GAAAGAAGAAGTGATTTTTTTTCCGTTGGTGTCTAGTTGTTATTTGTTTTCCGTTTAGTTACATTTGTTTTGTTTTTTTTTGAGTTTTTAGATACATTTTTTATCTGAATTGACAGAAACGGAAGTGAGTGAAATGTGAACGGTAAAAAGAGAAAAAGTAGAAAAAGAGAACAGTTCTTGATAAAGATGTAACTGAACCATGCATTCCGCCTCGTTATTACGTCATGAACAGCAAGGATTATTTTTGGAGTGGTGACAAAACCAGACGCAGGAGACCCGTCGGGTGCATTACACAACAACAACAAAAAGGAGAACTGAAGTATAAAAACAAAAAAAAACTCAGCAGTGAGTTTATATTTGGATGATGTAAGCGCTCCGGGTAACTATGGCGATGTCAGCGACGTATAAATATGTTTTTTTTTTCTTTTATTTATCTTTTCTCTTTCTGATTTTTTTTTTTTTTTTTTTTACGGTCGATGAGAATGAATCGGACAATTTTCGTGTGGTTGAACACAGTGACCTTGGGGGAGGCACTGCGTTGCAGAAGGGGGGAGGGGGAGGAGGGGTGGGGATAGGGTGAGTAAATGAAATATTATCAAATATTATCAAATAGAATTTACGTACTTTAGGCCTTGATCATTCGGGAGTTTGTTTACATTTGTCTTTATTAATAGAATTATCTTTATTGTTATTATTGTTGTTTGTTTTTGTTGTTATTGTTGCTGTTATAATTAGTAGTGGTATTGGTATTATTATTATTATCTCAGTTGTTGCTGCTGCTGTTGTTGTTATGATTGTTATATCACTTTTATCCTGATTTCATTAGAAGGTTAACGAAGGATAAGAAATGGTAAACTGTAAGTGATAAAGAAATGGATAGTTTCCCCCACGTTGTCGAAATGGCGAGTTGTTGACGCTCCATAGATCATGAAAATGTTTTTTTTTTTTTTTGTTTTTTTTAACTCTGCGTGGGAGGTTACAATATATTTCAGTTTTTTTATGTGTTCCTTTTTTTCTGTTCTTTTCTTTACGGTCTTTTTCTTTTCTTTTCTTTTCTTTACGATGAATTGTTGGTATGTTTTGTCTTCTCTCTCTTTCGGTATTTATATTTCGGTTTTTTATGTATTCCCTTTTTTCTTTTCTTTTCTTTTCTTTCCTTTCTTTACGATGAATTTTTAGTGTTTTTTGTCTTCTCTCTCTCGGTATTTATAATTCAGTTTTTTGTGTTCCTTTTTTTCTTTTCTTTTCTTTCTTTACGATGAATTGCTCGTGTTTTTTTTGTCATCTCTCTCTTTCGGTATTTATCTTTCTCTCTTTCTTTCTTTTTTATTTTCGGAATGTAAACAAAGTAGCAATTGATACGCGAGTGGACTTCTCTCGCCACAGACGCTGATGACTTGGAATTCGATACCTTGGGCTGACCTGCGCGTGGAAAATTGGTGGTTGATGTTTATAGTTCAGTTTATCCGGTCTCTGTCTGTCTCTCTATCTGTCTCTGTCTGTCTGTCTTTTTCTCTCTCTTTCTTTCTTTCTCTGTCTGTCTCTCTCTTTCTCGCTCTGTCTCTTTCTCTTTCTCTGTCTTTTTCTCTCTGTCTCTTTCTCTCTTCTCTGTCTCTCTCTTCTCTCTCTCTCTCTCTCTCTCTCTCTCTCTCTCTCTCTCTCTCTCTCTCTCTCTCTCTCTCTCTCTCTCTCTCTCTCTCTCTCTCTGTCTCTCTCTCTCTCTCTCTCTCTCTCTCTCTCTCTCTCTCTCTCTCTCTCTCTCTCTCTTTCTCTGTCTGTCTGTCTGTCTGTCTGTCTGTCTCTCTCTCTCTCTCTCTCTCTCTCTCTCTCTCTCTCTCTCTCTCTCTCTCTCTCTCTCTCTCTCTCTCTCTCTCTCTCTCTCTCTCTCTCTCTCTCTCTCTCGCTCTGGTCTATCTCCTTTAGTGTCTTTCTCACCATACTTTCCTACCTTTTCTTTCTCTTCCTATTTCCCTCACTCACCCTCCGTCTTCCTTCCTCATAACTCCCCCTCACCCCCACCCCCACCCCCCACGCATTCTTCCCCCATCAACTTTTAGTTTGTATGACCGGGCGTGGTTCTCTTCCTCCCCTGCCCCCCACTACTCCTCACCCTTCCCTACTCTCTCTCTCTCTCTCTCTCCCCCTCTTCCCCACACCCACGCCTCTCCTACCCCCTCCTCATCCCCCACCCCCTCCTCATCCTCCCCCCACCCCCCCCTCCCCTCCTCTCTCTTTCGACCCCTCCTACTTCAACCCTTCGTCGGCTATGCGAGGAATGTGTAAGAGTTAACAGCAAGTCTGTGTATGAGGGGTGGGGGGGGGGAGGGGGAGTGGGGGTAGTCGCTTGGTAGGGGAGGGGAGAGGGTGGGGGGAAAGGGGGGGATTGGAGAGGGGTAGGGAGAGGATGGGGGTAGTCGCTTGCTAGGGGGTGGGGAAAGGGGAGATGGGAGAGGGGAAAGGGGGGAATTGGAGAGGGGTAGGGAGAGGGGAGAGGGTGGGG
>NC_091558.1:41312191-41317191 GCF_042767895.1 Penaeus vannamei | reverse complement strand
GGGAGAGAGGAGGGCGGCGAAGACACACCCGACGTCTGGGCCTTGTGCTTGGGGGTCGGCGGGGTTCTCAGCTGATTAATGATTATTTTTTGATGTCGGATACGCTTGGGTTTCGCTCACAATGTCTCCCTTTCACCCAGGAATTTCTATTATTCTTTTTTTTTCGTATTGTGGAGTTTTCTCTCTTGCCCGTGGACTTGAGATTTTCCTTTTAGAGTTCATTGTTTACTTTGATTCTGTTTATTTATCGTTTGTATAAGCTATGCCGAGAGATGAATCCGAGTTCCGGTAGTGAATCTTGGGAAATATGATTAAGAAAGGTACGAAGTGTGTGCATATTCGTAATGCTTTCGTTACTTTCGAAATAGAAAATATTACTTCGTGTTGTGTGTTTTCGTTGTCGCGAAGAAATAACGTCATTTTGGTGTAGTTTCCCCCTGTGAGAGAACCTCCTTCCGCTTGTGTTTTTAGGCAGGAACGAATATTTATTTTGGAGGACTTGGCAAACGCGACTTGGTAGATTTTTTTCCCTTTTTCTTGTACTGATTTGTTCCCTTATGTATGTATGTTTTTTTTTTTTTTTTTTTTTTTTTTTTTTGAGGCTCATTTTTTTCTTTCATTTTCTCTTACTGCTGTGTCCCATGTTTTTTTTTCTTTCTTTCTTTCTTTTTTTCTTTGAGGGAGACTCATTTTTTTCTTTTCTTTACTGCTGTGTCCCATCATTTATTATTTATCTCTTGTTTTCTGAGGGGGAGGGGGGGGATTTTATAAGTGGGAGGCGTGTCGATTTGAAAATAAGCGTGAAATTCACTTTTCTTCTTCGAGATGTAAGGAAACGCCTTAAAGAGAAATGGGTTACGCTTTTTTTTTTTTTTTTTTTTTTTTTTAATTAATGAGATTTGATCTGAAGGGAAAAGCATGAAAAGGCTTTTAACGGAATGTAATGGAATGAAAATGGGTCAGGGGGAGAGAGGAGAGAGAGAAAAAGAAGAGAGAGAGAGAGAGAGAGAGAGAGAGAGAGAGAGAGAGAGAGAGAGAGAGAGAGAGAGAGAGAGAGAGAGAGAGAGAGAGAGAGAGAGAGAGAGAAAGAGGAGAGAGAGGAAGAAAGAGAAGAGAAGAGAAAAGAAGAGAGAGAGAGACAGAGACAGAGAGAAGGCGAAGAGAGAGAGAGGGGAGAAAGAAAGAAAGAATGAATAAAGAAAGGAAGGTGCCGACACCCAAAGAAAGACCTTCAGAATCACATCGTCGAGAACCGGGGGGGGCGAGGGTCCCCTTCGAACTGAAACTCTTCAAGAAAAGAGACAAGAGGAGGGTTGAAGGAAGGGGGAGGGCGGGGAGGGGAGGGGTAAGGGATGTAGAGGGGTGGAGGGTGGGGAGGGGAAGGGGGCGCAGAGGGGGAGGAGAGGGGAAGGGGGCGTACAGGGGTGGGGAGGGGAGGGGAAGGGAAGGGAAGGGGGTGTAGAGGGGGAGGGGTGGGGAGGGGAAGGGGGCGTAGAGGGGAAGGGAAGGGGGCGCAGAGGGGGAGGAGAGGGGAAGGGGGCGTACAGGGGTGGGGAGGAGGGGAAGGGAAGGGGAATAGGGGAGCAGAGGGGTGGGGAGGGGGAAGGGAAGGGTGGGGAGGCGGGCGTAGAGGGAGAGGGGAGGGGAAGGGGGCGTAGAGGGCGGGGAGGGGAGGGGGAGGGGGAGGGAAAAGGAGGGAAGGGAAGGCCGAGCGCCTCCGAGCCCATTGTACAACCTGTGGGAGAGAGAGAGGGAGGGAGAGAGGGAGGGAGCGAGAGGAACCTTCGGCGCCTCTTGTGTCGTCTTAAAGAATTATTTGAACGTTCTTCGATGTTCTTTTATGTTGCCAGGCGAGGCGCGGTAACCGCCGTAGCCGCAGCCGCGCTCTGGGGGGGGTAGCTGGGGGGGTTGTTGGGGGTAGCTGGGGAGGGGTTGTTGGGGGTAGCCGGGGGGCGTTGTTGGGGGTAGCCGGGGGTAGCTGGGGGAGGGGGGTAGCTGGGGAGGGGTGGTTGTTGGGGGTAGCTGGGGAGAGGGGGTTGTTGGGGGTAGCTGGGGGAGGGGGGGTTGTTGGGGGTAGCTGGGGGTGGTTGTTGGGGGTAGCTGGGGAGGGGGTTGTTGGGGGTAGCTGGGGAGGGGGTTGTTGGGGGTAGTTGGGGGAGGGGAGTTGTTGAGGGTAGCTGGGGGGGTTGTTGGGGGTAGCTGGGGGAGGGGGAGTTGTTGGGGGTAGCTGGGGGGGGTTGTTGGGGGTAGCTGGGGAGGGGGTTGTTGGGGGTAGCTGGGGGGTGGTTGTTGGGGGTAGCTGGGGAGGGGGGGTTGTTGGGGGTAGCTGGGGGGGGCGGTTGTTGGGGGTAGGGGGAGGGCAGGAGGGGGAGAAAAAGGACCAGGTGTTCGTGCGTATGCGTGTGGAAGGTGGACGGTTTTGTGCTTATGGGTGTGGGTATATGAATGTGTGTATGTATGTATGTGTGTGCGTACATACGTGAATGTGGTGTGGATAAAGAAATAGGCCTACAACGTCCTCAGGAAGTAACGAAAGAAGCATCCTCTCCTCCTTCTCCACCTTCTCCTCCTGGCCTGTTTCTACTCCCCTCCACCTCTCCTCTCCTTCCACTTCCTCCTCTCCATCCCTCCTCCCTTCTTCTCTCCACTCCCTCCTCCCCTCCTTATCCCTCCTCCCTCCTCCTTCCTTCCCACCTCCCTCCTCCCTCCTCCTTCCTTCCCACCTCCCCATCCCTCCTCCCTCCCTCCCTCCCTCCTCCCTCCTTCCCCCTCCTCCCTCCCTTCCCTCCACTCCCTCCTTCCCTCCCCATCCCTCCTCCTTCCCATCCCTCATCCCTCCTTCCCTCCCCATCCCTCCTTCCCTCCTTCCCTCCCTCCTCCCTCCCTCCCTCCTCCCCATCCCTCCTTCCCTCCCTCCCTCCTCCCCATCCCTCCTTCCCTCCCCATCCCTCCTTCCCTCCCCATCCCTCCTCCTTCCCTCCCTCCCTCCTCCCTTTCCTCCTCCGCGTGTTCCCCGCCCTTCCTCCTCACCTGAGAGTCATTAGGTGCTACCTGACCCGCCCTGAGAAAAATCGCTTGGAGGAATAGAGACAGTCTCGAATAATTTGTAAAAAAAAAAAAAAAAAGGAGCCGACGATAATACGGGATACGGAACTATTTTTTATTATTGTTTTCGTTTTTCGTCGTTTTTATTGTTTTCGTGTTCCAGATTCTGTTTTTATTGGTGTTGTTACGTAAGGTCTGTGGATTTTTTTTTTCATCTATTTTATCGGTGTTTTATATTCCCATTCTTTCTTTCTTTGCTTTTCTTCACGTTATCCGATGTTTCGTGTTAAAAGAGAAATTATCTTGAAATTATGCGTGGCTACTTCCTCCTCTTCCTTTTCCTCCTCCTCCTCCAGACGCGCCTCCTTTTCCTCTTCCTTCTCCCCCTCATTCCCGCTGCTTCTTCCTTTCCCTTTCACCTACCTCTTCTTCCTCCATTTCTTCACCGATTTTCTCATCCTTATCCTTCCCTTCTTCCTCCTCTCTTCCCCGTTTCCTTTCCGCCTCCTCCTTCCTCCTCCCTTCCCCATTTCCTCCTCCACATCCCCTCCCTTCCTGCTCCTTCCCCCTCCTCCTCCCCCTCCTCCTCCTCCCCCTCCTCATCTCCTCCCCCTCTTCCTCCTCCTCCTCCCTCCACCTCCCTCCTCATCTCCTCCCCCCTCATCTCCCCTCCTACTCCTCCACCCCCCCCCCTGTGATAAGACCCCCAAAGATTCCTCTGTTCCTCTGCCTCTTTCACTCCCTTCTTCTCAAGTAATTTGTTTTTTGGAGTCTCTCTTGTTTTGAGACCATAAGAGAGATAAAGGGAAAGAGGCCCACTGTATATATATATGTATATATATTTTCTTCCTTATCTGCGGTTATCGGTATCCGGACTGAGCCGCTAACAAGGCGTACCCTCAGGGCGTGTGTGTCCGGTGATTGAGGGACAGGGAGTTGACCGTCCATTTTTTTTTTTTTTTTTTTTTTTTTTTTGAGGGGGTGGGGGGGGTCTATAGGCTTAGAACCGCCGATGAAAAGGGAAATTAAGTTGTTGTTTTTCCTTTGTTGATAATGGTATTGGTATTGATGATAGTAATGAAAGGAATAGTAATTATTATTATTATTATTATTATTATTATTATTATTATCATTATTATTATCGTTATTATCGTTTTTCTCCTTTCATCATTTCTTGTTTCTTCTTATTCGCCTTCTCGTTTTTTTCTTCTCCTTCTCCTCCTTCTCCTCGTTTTTTTTCTTCTCCTCCTCCTTCTTCTTCCTCTTCCTTTTTCATCCTCCTCCTCCTCCTCTTCCAACCCCTCGTACTCCACTTTCTTCTCCTCCTCCTCTTCCTTCTTCTCCTTCTTCTTCTTCTTCTTCTTCTCCTTCTTCTCTTCTCCTTCTTCTTCTTCTTCTTCTTCTTCTTCTTCTTCTTCTTCTTCTTCTTCTTCTTCTTCTTCTTCTTCTTCTTTTCATCCTCTTTCTTCTCTTCTCCTTCTTCTCTTCCCTTCTTCTCTTCTCCTTCTTCTCTTCTCCTTCTTCTTCTTCTTTTCCTCCTCCTTCTTCTCTTCTCCTTCTCCTTCTTCTTCTTTTCCTCCTCCGCTTCCTCCTTCTTCTGTCCTCCTCCTTCTCTTCTCTTCTCCTTCTTCTCTTCCCTTCTTCTTCTTCTCTTCTCCGTCTTCTTCTTCCCCTTCTTCTTTTCCTCCTCCGCTGCCCCCTCTCTTCCTCCTTCTTCTCTTCTTCTTCTTCTCTTCCCTTCTTCTCTTCCCTTCTTCTCTTCTCCTTCTTGCGTCTTTATCGCGTCTCCGTGACAGGTGGATTTATTCCGCGCTGTCGGTTCCCACGTGGGTTTAGCGTCGCTTCTTTGCCTTTTGGGTTCCTGTGGTTTCTTTCTCGTTTATTCCTTCTCTCTCTCTCTGTCTCCCGCTTTCTTTCTTTCTTTCTTTCTTTTTCTTTTTCTTTGTTTCTTTGTT
>NC_091558.1:41299691-41302191 GCF_042767895.1 Penaeus vannamei | reverse complement strand
CTCTCTCTCTCTCTCTCTCTCTCTCTCTCTCTCTCTCTCTCTCTTCTTTCTCTCTCTCTGTTCTCTCTCTCTCTCTTTTCTCTCTCTCTTTCTCTGTATCGATGTGAGAGAGAGAGAGAGAGAGAGAGAGAGAGAGAGAGAGAGAGAGAGAGAGAGAGAGAGAGAGAGAGAGAGAGAGAGAGAGAGAGAGAGAGAGAGAGAGAGAGAGAGAGAGAGAGAGAGGAGAGAAAGTGCATATAGAGACACGCAGACAGATCGGCAGACACACAGACAACCCGAAAGATCGGCAAACAGAAAGTCAGACAGACAGACTAGCCAAATCTTACAGGAAGATGATTGAGAAAATAAACAGATAAACGAAAAAGGAAAGAGACAAAGAAGAAGAAGAAGAAGAAGAAGAAGAGAGATACGCTTCGCCTTCCCGCCAAAAGTTACAGGAAGATGATTGTCTTCAGAGCGGGTTCTCAGGCTGGTGGGGGTGGGGGTGGGGGGCAGGAGGCGGCGTAGAGGAGGGGAGAGTGTTGTGTGAATGGTTTTAGGAAGAAGGAGAGGGAGAGGAAGGGAGAGTCTTGTTGAGAGGGAGAGGCAGAGAGTAAAAGGGAGGGGAAGAGAGGGGAGATTGGAAGGGGGAAGAGGGAGGGAGAGTCTTGTTGAGAGAGAGAAGAAGGGAGAGTCCTGTTGAGAGGGAGAGGAAGGGAGGCTTGTTGAGAGGGAGAGAAAGAGGGAGAAGTAGAGAGTAAAAGGAAGTGGGCGAGAGGGTGAGTAATTGGAAGAGGGAAGAGGGAGGGTAAAAGGAAAGGGGAGAAAGGAGGGAGAATTAGAGGGAGTGGGAGAGAGAGAGAGAGAGAGAGAGAGAGAGAGAGAGAGAGAGAGGGAGTGGGAGAGAGAGACAGACAGACAGACAGACAGACAGACAGACAGACAGACAGATCGAGCGTAATAGCTAAAAGAAAAAAAATCCATTAGTGCGTGGACTGTCTTCGATCGTCGCAGTCAGTGCGTAAATACTTCCTCCTCTTCCTTTTCCTTTTCCTCCTTCTTCATTTCTTCCTCCTTTTATTTTCTTACTTCCCCCAAAAAATATTTCCTCTCGAGAATCTGCAAATGCTCCGCAGCCCCCCCCCTCCCCCACCACCATCACCACCACCCCCACCAACCACCTCCACCACCACCACCACCCCCATCCCCTCCACCATCACCACCCCCTCCCCCACCCCCCTCCCCCTCCACCTCCTCCCCCTCCACCACCACCACCTCCCCCACCACCACCACCTCCCCCTCCCGCCACCACCACCCCCTCCCTCACCACCTCCACCACCCCCACCACCACCAACCACCACACCCTCCACCAGCCCAACCCCCACCACCACCCCTCCCCCCTCCACCTCCACCACCACCACACCCTCCCCACAACCTCATCCCAACCACAACCACCCTCCTCCCACCACCACCAACCTCCCCACCAACCCTCCCCCACCATCACCTCCACCACCCCCACCTCCACACCCCTCCCCCCACCATCCACCCCCTCCCCCACCACCACCAACCACCACCACCACCCCCACCACCCCCCTCCCCCACCATCACCACCCCCTCCCCCTCCCCACCACCTCCACCACCACCCCCTCCCCCACCACCACCAACCCCTCCCCACCACCCCCACCCCCACCTGACCCTCAACCCGCGTCTCTGTCGTCTAGGATGAGGCTGGGGGAACGGTTTTAGCATCCAATGCACGTGAATCACACTCTCGGGCATGCTGGCTCTGACCATCGTCCCTCCCCCCCCTTCTCTCGGTTCACCCCTCCCTCCCTCCTTCTCTCCTTCCCTCCTTCCTCTCTCCCTCTCTCCTTTCCTCCTTCCCTTCTTCCTCTTACCCTGTCACCCCCTCTCCCTCCCTCTTTCCTTTCCTTCCTCTTTCCTTTCCTTCCTTCCTTCCTTCCTCTCTCTGACCCTTCCTCCTTCCTTCCTTCCTTCCTCCTTCCTCTCACCCCTCCCTCCCTCCATCCATCCTAAATCCCTCCCCCTTCCCTCCCTCTCTTCCTACCCCGTACCATTCTTCCCTCCTCCCTCCACTCCTCCTCTTCCTCCTCCTTCCTCCTCTTCCTCTTCCTCTTCCCCCTCTCCTTTGCTTGCCCACTCCCCCCCGTGGTACGTAACATGACTGCAGACATTCCAGTCCAGAGCTCGGGGCGTTGTGTTGGCCTTGACTGTGTTTCAGACTCAACACGCCCCCCCCCTCCCCTCCCTCTCCCCCTCCCTCTGTCCCTCTCCCCTCTCCGTCCCTCTCCCCCTTCCCTCTGTCCCTCCTGGCCTGCCTCCCCCCCCCCCCATCTCTCTCCTCTTCCCTCTATCCCTCCTGGCTTGCCCCCCCGCCCCTCTCCTCCTGTCCCTCCTGCCTCCCCCCCCACCTCTCTCCACTTCCCTCTATCCCTCCCTCTGTCCCTACTGCCTGCCTCCCCCCACCTCTCTCCACTTCCCTCTGTCCCTATTGGCTTGC
>NC_091558.1:41282191-41289691 GCF_042767895.1 Penaeus vannamei | reverse complement strand
GGATGGTGGGGAGTGAAGGGGGTAAGAGGGAGAATAGGAGGGAAAAGGGGAAGAGGAGACGAGGATGATAAAGAGAGAGTAGGGAGGTAATAGGGAGGTGCAAGTCCACGGAATCTCTGCCTGACGAGGTAAGTCACGGGCGGAGGGGGAGGAGAGGGAGGGGGGAAGAGGATGATGAAGGAGGGAGTAGGGAGAATAGGAGGAGAGGGAGGGGGAAGAGGGGAGAATAGGAGGAGAGGGAGGGGGAAGATGGGATGATAAAGGAGGGAGTAAGGAGGTAATAGGGAGGAGCAAGTCCACGGAATCGCTGCCTGACGAGGTAAGTCTTGGCGGAGGGGGAGGGGTAGGAGGGGGATGGTGGGGAGTGAGGGGGGAAGAGGGAGAATGGGAGGGAAAAGGGGAAGCGGGAAGAGGATGATAAAGGAGGGAGTAGGGAGGTAATAGGGAGGAGGAAGTCATGGGGGAGGGTAGGGGAGGGGCGAAGAGGGAGGGAGTGGGGAGGGAAGGTGAGGGAAAAGTGAGCCCAGTTAGAAAGGAAAGGAAAATGATGATTAGCGATTGACGAACGTAAACAGAGAAGAATCAGCAGAGATGGAAATAAAAAAAAAAGGTAGATAGACGTAGAAAATAAAAAAAGCAATAAATGAATAACAACACCCCAAGTATCGTCATTATATCATCGTTATTTTTTTAATGCTATTTAATATCAGTTTCCGTAGACCACAAGTATCACAATTACGTTCTCCCTGTCTCCGTTTGTAAATAAAAATCGGTAAAACAAGACAGAGAAAGTGAACGCCCTCGGTTGAGAGAAAAAAAAATATTTGATTTTGTCTTATGAGGCTCCTTGGTTTTATTCGTTTAGGTTTTGTATTATTTATTTAATGTGTTTTTTTTATATTGTTGAATTATTTGATAATGGCGTTTGAGTTGGCTGCCAGTTCGTATGTGTTGTATATTGTTCTCTTTTGTGTTTTGTCTTTTACTTTTGTTGAGATGAATTTATTTTATATTTCTTATGTGTTTATGCTGCGTTTATTCGATTTATTTTCATTTTCGTTTTATTATGAAGCTTAGTCGTTTTCTATATGTTACTTTTGTTGAGATTTATTTTATTTTTATTACGTGTGCTTATACTGCGTTTATTCGATTTATTTTCATTTTCGTTTTATTATGAAGCTCAGTCTTTTTCTATATTCACTCATTTTCATTATTTTAATAGCGTTTTCTCTTGGTTTTCGCGCCACGCCTTTGTGAGGAGCCAATTCCCATCGCCGGCAGGAGGTGGGCCGAGTCACGGTCGTGGGAAAAAGTTACGAGACGTGAGAAAAATGCGTAGAGCGTGGGAACTTATTCCCGGGTGGCGGGGATGGGGGGGGGGATGGGGAGAGGGAACGAGAAGGTCGAGAGTCCGTAATAACTTGGCTTGCAATATGACCTCTATGCAAGGAACTGCCTTTGTTTGGGTACGCGTGGTCGCCTATCCGTTGAGTTGTTCCATTCGCCCGATCTTGCAAGGCAATACCAACCAGGCATTGCATGGGAAAGTAATTAGAGGAAAGAGAAAATGATCGGCGCCCTGATATCGAGAGGTAGGTGTGCCCCGTCGGCGAGATTGGACCGAGGAGGTAATTAACCTCGAGGAAATTATCGACAGGACTCGCCCTCTAAATCACCGGGTTCATGGCGAGGAATTAACATAATATGGTCGTAAAAACGCAGGCGGAGGCGCATGCTTAATCACGGATTGGCTCGCTCGCGCCTCGGCACCGTGCGCGCGCGCTCTCGGGCTAGCAGCTGTTTCGCTCGCTCGCCTCGGGCACTCGGCCTCATCTTCATTATTATTTTTGTTGTTGTTGTTGTTGTCATCCTCTTCGTCACTCCAGTCCTCATCTTCATTGTTATTTGTTGTTGTTGTCATCCTCTTCGTCACTGCAGTCCTCATCTTCATTGTTATTTGTTGTTGTTGTTGTCATCCTCTTCGTCACTGCAGTCCTCATCTTCATTATTATCATTTTTTTTTTTTTTTTGACATCCTCTTCATCACTCCAGTCTTCATCTTCATTATTATTTTTGCTGTTGTTGTTGTTTTTGTCATCCTCTTCACTGCAGTGCTCATCTTCATTATTATTTTTTTTGTTTATTTTTGTTGTTGTCATCCTCTTCATCACTCCAGTCTTCATCTTCATTATTATTTTTGTTGTTGTTGTTGTTGTCATCCTCTTCGTCACTCCAGTCCTCATCTTCATTATTATTTGTTGTTGTTGTTGTTGTTGTTGTTGTCATCCTCTTCATCACTCCAGTCTTCATCTTCATTATTATTATTTGTTGTTGTTGTTGTCATCATCTTCATCCTGATTGTTGTTATTATTCTTCAGCTTCATCTTCATTATTGTTGTCGTTATTGTTATCATCTTCATTTTCATCTTGATTATTTTTAGTCTTATTAATATCTTATTTATCAATCTATTTTGGATATGATAGTTTTGTAGATAATTGGGATGAAGATTATTAAGTTAATATTAGTAATGATAATAATGATTTTTGCTGTTCGGATTATTCGTCATCACGGTGATTATAATATATATATGTTATTGTTATTATTATTATTATTATTATTATTATTATTATTATTATTATTATTATTGTTATTATTATTATTATTATTATTATTATTATTATTATTGAAATTATTACTGTTGGAATTACGATTATTGTTGTTATTATTATTAATGTTGTTATTTATATATGATATATTATGTTATAGTATAATGGTAATATTTATAATTAGTTTATTTAGATTACTTTACACACACACACACACACACACACACACACACACACACACACACACACACACACACACACACATACACACACACACACACACACACACACACACACACACACACACACACACACACACACACACACACATATATATATACATATATATATATATATATATATTGGATATATAGTTGTATATCACTAACTTGGTTCTCAAAGGCGGTGCGGTTTCCTATTAACCCTCAATATTTATGGCTTGGTCTTAATGCAGTACAAATTTGCTTTGCTTTTCTTTTTCAGTATAGTAACATATAACATCAATGCGGTAGTATTGGGAATCATGGCTTGTGATTTAATAAATGTCCATGTAAAAGGAGGTAGAAGTGACAGCCTTTAAAGATCTGTGCTTCTGTGCTTGTAATAATGGAGGTGGAAGTACTCAAGAAGGCCTATGTATGTTATGTAGGCCTAGGGAGGACTTGCCTTTGTGAGAAATGGCGAATCTTTCTTTATAATGAAGGAGGTGAAAGTAAGAACGTTGTAAGAAACAGCGTGTCGCATCTTCTAGTAAAGGAACTAGAAATAGCATCGTTGGAAGAAATAGCGTTTTTATCGTTCCTTGTAATGAGGGAGGTGCAAGTAACAGCCTGGTAATAAATAGCGCATTGCCTCTTGTGATAAACGGAATAGCAGTAATAGCCATGTAAGAATTAGCGCACTTCTCCTTGTAATATGGGAGGGAGGTGGAAGGAACAGCCTAGTAAGAAATAGCGCATAGCATCTTGTAATGGGGGGGGAGGGAGGTGGAAGGAACAGCCTTGTAACAAATGGCGAATTTTGTCTTTTCATGACTGACTCTAGACCTCTCGCTTTAGACCTCTCGCGCGAAGGCCGAGGGAAAAAGCCCGGTTCAAGATGAGGCAAGTTAGTAGTTTATAACTTCCGCTCGTTTTCGAGAGACAATGGCGCCTTTTCCGTCGTTTTGTTGTCTCGGGTGTTTTGAAATCCTCCTCGCTTAATCTTGATCACGAATGGAGGTCTGGGGAGGGGGGGAGGAGAGGGGAAGGGTAGATATGGGAGGGAAGGGAAGAGATGAAGGAAGAAGGAGAGGGAGTGGGAGAAGGACGGAAAAGAGGAGAGGAAGAATAATTATACATATATGCATATATATATATACATATATATATATATATATATATATATGTATATATATATATATATAGAGAGAGAGAGAGAGAGAGAGAGAGAGAGAGAGAGAGCGAGCGAGCGAGATTCGTGATGGTAAGGTTAGGGAAAAGAGGAAGTGAAAACTTTGTATCGAACCCATGCTACACACAAGAGCATAATAGAAAATTAATTCTTCCTGTGTGATTTCATACCAGGAATCGAAAGAGCACGAGATATTATAATAGGTGAAAGGACTCAAAACTCCTCTTATTTTCAGGAAATGAAAGTTAGCTCAAAGAGTGCAAATGGGAAATTGTGTGTTACTGTCGATTTGTTTTCTTTCTCGCAAATCGTTCGAGAATGCGTGAAGAATGGGTTTGTTCCAAGCTGCTACATTTAGCAGGAAATGCCAAGTAGCGAGAAAGTGCTAAACGTAAAGATTTTGTGCTCGATCTTGATGTTTATCTTCTGCGAATGCTTTTATCACGACATTCTTTTATCACGACATTCTTACCGTATATCTTACACATATTCCAATTTTCCCCCATTTTTTAGTTCCTAGAGGATGTTCAAGTGATTTTGTCGTTTCCCCATTTCGTGTTTTCATAACCGCAGCCATTTGTTCTAATCGCCGGAGACTGCTATTACTGCCGTTGCCATTTTGTTTTCACTCGTGTCATTATCAACACTTTCATCTCTCACGCGTTCGTAACTTCCTGTTCATCCATTTGCAGTGGTATGCATATTTTGTTGAATATGGGTTTCGTTGTATATGGCCGATAGGGAAACCGGACATAGAAAACGGAAGGGAAAGTTTGAAAGAGAAAATGGGATATAAGTGAAAACGGGAATTTGAATTGAAAAAAAAGAATAAAGAAAACGGAATAATGGCAAAAGAAAAGCAGGAAGTGATGAAAATAAAGATAACAAAGACTTAAAATGAATGAAGGATGATGGATCACATAAAAAAGGGTGGTAAGAATAACGGAGACGTAAGAAAATATAGAAAATATAGAAAATAAAAGAAACTCTTGTTTGGAAACACGAAGGTTGGAGAAACAGAAAGAGATTGAAAACATACAGAACACTGCAAATGCACCGACCGAAATAGACAATACAATAAAAAGAAAAAATAATAATATAAATAAAATATAAAGATAGACAAAACAGTAAAAGAACCATTAGTTAGATATTGATTATTCAATAAGCATACCTGGAGTTCCAATTCGGTTTCAGAAATTGTAACTAACCTTGATGTAACATTCTTTCTTGGAACTGAAATTTCAAAGCAATATGTCGTTGCTTCATGGCTGTCAGTTGGTCAATTTTTTGCGTCAACATTTGCAGCTCTTGTGTTTTCATGGCCTACTAATGAGAGGGAGAGGGAGAGAGGGAGAGGGAGAGGGAGAGGGAGAGGGAGAGGGAGAGGGAGAGGGAGAGGGAGAGGGAGAGGGAGAGGGAGAGGGAGAGGAGAGGGAGAGGGAGAGGGAGAGGGAGAGAGAGAGAGAGAGAGAGAGAGAGAGAGAGAGAGAGAGAGAGAGAGAGAGAGAGAGAGAGAGAGAGAGAGAGAGAGAGAGAGAGAGAGAAAGAAAAAAACGAGAGAGAGAGAGATAGGAAAGAGAAAGAGCGGAGGAGGAGGAAGATTCGAGAAAGAGGAAGAGAAAACGGGCAGAAGGACCGGGCAACCGGAGACCCAGCTGGGCACCGCTAGGAGGCGTGGCCAGGTACTGCCACGTGGGGTCGTTAAGGAATGTTACCTGTTATTACCGGTCTGGGACGACTTGCCTCTGCTGCAGGGGGGAGGGGGAGGGGGGGGCCACCCATTGTTGCCCGTGACTGGCGCGAATGAAACCGCGCTGTTTGCAGGCGGTTTCTCGGTCGTGGGAGTAATTATGTGCACATACGAGTATATACGCACACATGCACGCCCGCACACGCACTCACGCACGCACGTACACACACACAAACACACACGAACACACACACACACACACACACACACACACACACACACACACACACACACACACACACACACACACACACACACACACACACTCACACACACACACACACACACACACACACACACACACACACACACACACACACACACACACACACACACACACACACACACACACACACACACACACACACACACACATTCCCGCCCCGCGAACGTTACTCATATCGCGCAGTGTTGCCATTCACCCTTTCCAGGAAACAAAACAAAAGAGACGATAATTTAACCTGCTCTTTGCGTCCGTCCATCGGGATGTTTGAAGAATAAACATTCCTAATGGTGAAGGTTAGGTTAATTGGTAACGTTTTTTATTTCTCTCTCTAATGCGCTTTGGGATATTCTATTATGGTGATCAGGGCAGCTATTTGGCAGACAATGGGCAAAAAAATGTTGCTTGGGATAATGGCTGCTGGAGGAAGGGAGGAAGGGAGAGAGAGAGAAAGGGGGAGAAGGAGAAAAAAAAGGAAGAAAGAGAGAGGGGAATGTTTAATATAAGCCTTTTTTTTTTTACAAAATGTGAGAGAGGGAGAGAGAGAGAGAGACAGAGACAGAGAGAGAGAGAGAGAGAGAGAGAGAGAGAGAGAGAGAGAGTGGAGAGAGAGATGGGGAGAGAGAGGAGAAGAGAGAGACAGAGACAGAGACAGATTGATAGAAGGGGAGGGAGAGAAGAGAGAAGAGAGAGAGAGAGAGACGAATATTTTGATATAAGCCTATTTTTCACAGAACAAAAAATAGATCGAGCCGCATCCCCCTATGGATGGCGGGCTGGTATGTCATTTGCGGTTTTACCAGACTACGCCCCCTTCCCTCCCCCCTCCCCCCCTTCCCATCCCTCACTCCCCCACCTCCATTTCCCCTTCCTCATTTCCTCATTCCTCCTTTCCTCTCCCTCTTTCGCCTCTTTTCCTTCGCTTCCCTCTTTTCACCTCTTCTCTCCTTTCCATTTCTATTCTTGTTTCGTCTCTCCCGTTTCCCTTTCTCTTTCCTTCTCCCCCTTCCCGCCATCCCTTCCTACCCCCCCCCCCCCACCAGAGGCAGCAAAAGGTTAATTGCCTTATTATGTTAATTATGCTAATTATGGTATCATTGCACCGGATAATCTGATTTTGAACATTCTTTCGTAATTAGTTTGGAAAAAATGTAGCGTTGTTGTCACTTCGTATTTTTATTCATGTTTATTTTACTTTCTATAGATTAGTCTGCGTTTATTTGTCTGTGTTTCGTACGTGCGTTTATCGGCGTTGCTATCTTCTGCTGTTATTGTATTATTGTTTTGTAGTTTTTTTGTTCTTTATGTTTTTCTTTGTTGTTATTGTTTTTTTACGATTGTCGTTATATGTTAGTTTGTTATTGTTTTTTTATAATATTGATATCATCTCTATTTTTATGAGCATGGTTCTTGTCATTCTGTTTTTATTATATGTATTAAAGTTCTTGTGAGCGAGAGAGAGGGGGGGAGGAGGCATGTAATTAATTTCTGACTGAATTATAGTCATAATTAAGAAAATTACATTAAT
>NC_091558.1:41267191-41269691 GCF_042767895.1 Penaeus vannamei | reverse complement strand
TTTTCTGTCTTTTCGTTTTTCTTTACGTTTTTGTGATTTCTTCTTTTCGTTTTTTTTCTCTTTTCCTCTGTTTTTCTTTATGTTTTTGTGTGTTTTTTTTCGTCTTCTTCTTTTCGTCTTTATTTTTCACGTCTTATTCTTTTTTTTCTTTCTTTCTTTCTTCTTCCTCGATCTCTCTTCCTGGTGTATCGGACTTCAAAAAGGCGGCCGTTTCTTTGAAGAAAATAGGCTTAGAGAGATCATACTAAGCCACCCTTTCCTGTTAATAGGAAACGTGAAGTGTTTTTAGATGCTCAAGGTTATCTGTTAGATCTGTTGCGACAAAGACGGGGAAGTGTCCTCATATGTTTGTTTGTTTGTTTGTTGTTTTGGTGAGGTGGTTTGTTGTGATTTCTTTGAAATGTGTAATAGTCGGCGAGAGGGATTTATTTATTTATTTTATTTTGTTTTATTATTTATTTATTTTATTTATTTATTTTATTTATTTATTTTATTTATTTATTTATTTATCTTTTATTTATTTATTTATTTATCTTTTATTTATTTATTTATTTATTTTATTATTATTATTATCATTTATTTATTTATTTATTTTATCATTATTATTATCATTTTTTGGACGAAGTTAGATTTCCGAACAGAAAGGCTTATTGCCGGAAAATACGTTTAATGACTTTTATGAATTTTATAGTACATTGTCCCGATTTTTTTTTATTATAATTTGAATACTAGTTCTATAGTGCATGGGGTTTTATGTGGCTTGGAAAAAATCAGTGGTAAGGGAACCGATGGCTTAGTATTTAACTTTTATTTTATGCCGATTAAAAGAAAAATAAATTGGAACTGATTCGATCCACAATTTAGCCGCGTTAAAGTATATTATCGTTTGTATAGGTTAACACGAACCAGTACCCACCCTTAGGAGAGACAAACAGACAGATAGACAGACAGGCAGGCAGACAGACAGACAGACAGACAGACAGATAGACAGACGGACGGACAGACAGATAAATAGATAGACAAACAGATAGTCAGGCAGGGAGACAGACAGGCAGGCAGACAGACAGACAGACAGACAAACAGACAGACAGATAAATAGACAAATAGATAGATAGACAGACAGACAGACAGACAGACAGACAGACAGACAGACAGACGGACAGACAGATAGATAGATAAACAGATAGACATACGGATAGACAGACACACAGACAGACACACAGAAATGATCATCGCCGGCATCGTCTCCGACCCGCCGCCCACTCGTACAAAGATATGTAAATATTCTCGCCGTCGCTTTATTGTTTCACATTTTCTCCTGTCAAAGCGTTTGTCTCGGATGACTGATGGCTCGAAGGTCCGTGACTGGCCTGGAGGATGGACGCCGTTTTCTATGATGCGGGAAGGAAGGCGTCGAGGGGTGACTTGTGTAGATGAGCTGGGGGGTTCGGTGGGGTGGGGGTTGGGAGGGTTGGGGGGGTTGGGGAGGGCTGTAACTGAGATGGATCGGAGCGATTTAGCCTGTTTAGGGTATGATAATGAGGTCTCTGTTATCTTGGATGTGTTCAGGATTTTTTTTTTCTTTTTTTGTTGAACTTTATATAACTTCTTTATCATCATCGTGACCTTTTTTGTATGTTTATTTATTTTGCTATGATTGTTTATGCCCAGATGCAAGTATCTGTATGTGTTGTTTTTATGAATTGGTTATCATATAATCAAAATGATAATCATCAATACACGACTTTCGATCCAACCGCCATAACCATAACGAATAAAAGATACTCTAACGGTTATTTTGAATTTGAATTAAGTCGTCCCATCGGCTGATCGCGGAACCTCTCATTTATCTGTCCGAGTGAAAAGGAAGATGCCAGGAAGAGGAGGAGGAGGAGGAGGAGAAGAAGGTGGGTGGCCGCGTGGGCGGATGGTGGGCGGGATGGGACCGTCAGTGGGCGTGGAAAGAGAAGAGAGGCCGTGACAGATGGGCGCTGGGAACCGTCGGTGGGCTGGAGGCTGATCTTATTCTGGAATTTATATGTATCCATGAATCTATCTTTACACACACACACACACACACACACACACACACACACACACACACACACACACACACACACACACACACACACACACACACACACACACACACACACACACACACACACACACACACACACACACACACACACACACACACGAACACACACACACACACACACACACACACACACACACACACACACACACACACACATATATATATATATATATATATATATATATATATATATATATATATACCTAATATATATGATGTAATGGTATTTTCTCTGTGTTGTATTGTATTTATGAAGGGATTCTTTGTGTTTTATCGAGTCGAAGTGAAAATCTGATTTAAGTTAGTGATGATACATTTAAATAACCTGTATAGTAAGAAAAAAATGCATAAAAGAATAAGAAGAGATAAACACCGGAAAAGAAAGAGAAAGAACCACAT
>NC_091558.1:41259691-41262191 GCF_042767895.1 Penaeus vannamei | reverse complement strand
ACTGCAATAATTGTGAAATATCTCCGTCTCACACTTTCGAATTTTCATTTCTAATTTATGATACGCCATGAAACCATAATTTTACCTTCTCCCCATTTAAAGTACCTTTCTTTCCTTCAAAAATGTGTGCTAGAATAACGCAGTATCCCCTTAATCGACGTATGTAAAGCAACTGTGTGTGTCTGAAAGAAAACGATGTCTCATAATGAGCCAGTTTATGTCAGCTGGTAAAAAGACCCCAGGACGGAGAGGCGTTTTTAGTGAGGGAAGGGCGTGTGTGTGTGTGTGTGTGTGTGTGTGTGTGTGTGTGTGTGTGTGTGTGTGTGTGTGTGTGTGTGTGTGTGTGTGTGTGTGTGTATGTGTGTGTGTGTGTGTGTGTGTGTGTGTGTGTGTGTGTGTGTGTGTGTGTGTGTGTGCCAGTCTATCAGTCTATCTATATCTATGTGTGAATATATGTAGGCCTATGTGTATATGCACATATATGTACATACAAATATGTCTACACACGCGCGCGCGCACACTTATATGTATGTATGTATGTGTATATACATACATACATATTGCAAAAATCTAAATAGGCAAAGACGAATGAATGACACAAGCACGTCAAACTTCCGCCAAGACAAAGAAGACTTACTTTCGAAAAGCGACGAGGAAGTACATAGGCGTCGCGTCGGGACCGGTGTGGGCGAGGTGTGACCGAGAGAGAAGGAGGGAAAAGTCAGGTGGAGACAAGGGGGGCGGACACGAAGGGAGGGAGAAAGAGGGAGGAGGGGGAGATGGGAGAGATTGGGTGGTGGTTGAGGTTGGGTTGAGGTTGGTTGGGGATTGTAGCTTTGTGTTGAAGGGGTTGGGGTATTTTTTTTTTGAGAGAGTTTAAAAGAGTGTGAAAGGAAACGAGAGGTTTTCGTATTTTTATGTTGATGTGTATAAAATGAGCAGTGAAAGAGAGAGAGACAGACAAAGATAGATTGATAGAGAGAGAGAGAGAGAGAGAGAGAGAGAGAGAGAGAGAGAGAGAGAGAGAGACAGACAGACAGACAGACAGACAGACAGAGAGAGAGAGAATACAGAAATATTAGTTCATTCATACAGACATTCCTTTTATCCCTGGTGACAAACGTTTTAAGAGAAGCGTTCGAAATTCCCACCGTCTCTTTGTTCCGCCGTTTTTTCTGTCCATTTCCTGCTAAAATGAATTACCTGACCCGTTCTCGGAAAGCGACAAGACTCAGGTTGTGATTCACACGCTCGTCGTACGCCCGGCAACGGTGGGGGGTCTGGGAAGTCTTCAAATGACCATGTTTGCAAAAAAAGAAAAGAAAAAAAGGAAAAAGAATCCACACTTATGTTGACATTTTTCCCTCTCGCTCTTTTTTTCCTCGCTGCATGTGTGGAAACGTTATGATGATGACTAGTGAGAATTCCAGTACATTTCAAAACTTTCCGAGTGGAATACGCAGTGTCTTTAAATATTTGCCATGTCTAATTCTCAATCTGTTTAGGAATTCTCTCAGACTCTTAAACCCATCCGCAAACCACAAAGTTATTCCGAAGAACCGGAACAGTCCTAAAGAAAGACATCTATATAGCCATAACATGACCGGCTCCATAAAAGCCGTACGACACGTTTTCCACGTCCCCGCCACTACGCTCAGCTGATGAATGACAAGTTAGTACTCATCTGTGGTCGAAGGGGAGAGTTTGTGTTAATTAACTCTGTCTCTTCGCTTTTTCGTTGCTGGCTTTATCCCAACGAAAAAAATTGTGAGAGAGAAGCTGTGACGTTTATTGTTAGAGATGAGAGCAAGTTGAGAAGAAATTAATAAGTTCGGAGAAGGAAAAGAGAGAGATGTGTGTGAGATTTCGAGTTTGATGATAAACCCAATGGAATTTTTTAATGTGGTACAAACACGTGCGTGAAAAATTCGCTGCCATGACAGGGGTGAGTACGTGGATTAGTAACGTTTATTTATTTATTTATAGTTTTTTTTCCTTGGCATTACTAACGTTAGGGTCCATGATAATGTAAGTGGCTCTGTATGTACTTGTGGTGGTATCCAAATTTTGGTATTTCTCTTTTTAAGGGATTGTCGTGTATTTCGGAACGCAAGCAGAAGGGAGTCAGCAAACAGATATTGCTTTCAGGGTCAGTCAGAAACTGATACCAAAGTGACGCGGTTTTACTTTTACAAAAGGCGAAAAGGCAATTACCAGTTTGGTGGAGAGAAAAAAAATGAGTGAAATGTGAGGATTTATGTGATAGTATTTTTAACGTTTATATTGAGTTTTGAAGAGCAAGATTATTGAAAGGGTTAAATCTTGCGCACTTGGGATAGTTTGTGTGTGCTTATTATCCTTGTTTTGTATTTGTTGCAGAATTAATGTGCTCAATCGTACTGCAGTACAGATGAGCCAATTTCCCAATTTACCATCTCATTCCATTGGCATTTCTTAACAGGAAAACTTTTTTCCCTCTTACAATAAAAGAGTCAATGAT
>NC_091558.1:41247191-41252191 GCF_042767895.1 Penaeus vannamei | reverse complement strand
GGTGATGATCCTTCGCCACAACAAGGGGGACATGACGTGACAAGAGTCGAGTCGGAGATCCAAGCCCGGCCTTCCTCTTGCTGCTCCTACTCCTCCTTCTTCCTTCTCCTTCGTCTTCTTTTTCTTCTTTTTCGTCTTCTCCTATTGCCCCCTCTCTGTCCCTCCTTCTCCTGTTCCTTCTATTCTCCTTTCTTTCACCCTCCTCCTATTTCCACTTTTTTCTCCCTCCTTCTATTGCCCCTCTCTTTCCCCTCCTCCTCCTCCTCCTCCTATTACTCCTCTTCTTATTCCTCCTCCCCCTCTCGCCCCCCCATCGCGACCTCCTCCTATTCCCCTTTCTTTCCCCCTTCTATTCCCCTTTCTTTCCCCCTCCTCCTATTCCCTTTCTTCTCTCTCCTTCTATTCCCCTATCTTTCCCCTCCTCCTCCTCCTCCTCCTCCTCCTATTACTCCTCTTCTTATTCCTCCTCCCCCTCTCGCCCCCCCCATCGCGACCTCCTCCTATTCCCCTTTCTTTCCCCCTTCTTATACCCCTTTCTTTCCCCCTCCTCCTATTCCCTTTCTTCTCTCTCCTTCTATTCCCCTATCTTTCCCCTCCTCCTCCTCCTCCTCCTATTACTCCTCTTCTTATTCCTCCTCCCCCCTCTCGCCCCCCCATCGCGACCTCCTCCTATTCCCCTTTCTTTCCCCTTCTATACCCCTGTCTTTCCCCCTCCTCCTATTCCTATTACTCCTCCTCTTATTATTCCTCCTCCTCTTATTATTACTCCTCCTCTTCTTATTACTCTTCCGCCTCTTATTCCTCCTCCTCCTCCTCCTCTTATTCCTCGTCCACCCCCCTCTCCCCCTCCCCCCCCTCTCCCCCCCCCCCGACGTGCCTGTAGCGGCGCCCGAGCTCATTAGGCTTAGGCGACGTCGACGCGTTCCCCCATTATGCCAGGCACGACTTTGCATGACAGGGGTAGGGTATGGGTGGGGGAGGGGAGGGGGAAGGGAGGGTATGGGTGGGGGAGGGGAGGTGGGGTTGGGGGAAGGGAAGGGGAGGTGGGGTTAGGGGAGAAGGGGTAGGGGAGGGGGAAGGGCAGCGGGTAATCGGTACTTTGGAAGTTGGTAGGGGAGGGGAGGGTATGGTGGGGAGGGGAAGAGGGGGGGAAGGGGAGGGAGGGTATGGGTGGGGGAGGGGAAGGGGAGGGGGTAAGTGGTACTTTGGAAGTTGGGGAGGATGGTAAGGTATGGGTGGGGGGGAGGGAGGGAGGGTTGGGGAGAAGGGGTAGGGGAGGGGGTAAGTGGTACTTTGGAAGTTGGGAAGGATGGGGGGAGGAGGAGGAAAGGACGGGGAGAAGGAGAGGGGGTGGAGAGAGAAAAAAAAAGAGGAAGGAGGATAGGGGAAAAGAGTGTGGGAGGCAGGAGAAGGAATTATGGGGAGAGCTTATATGAGGAAAGTCGAGATAAGGGAGAGAGTAGTAGAGGAAAGGATGGGGGAGGGAGGGGGGGGAGGAGGAGAAGAGAAGGAAGCACTCAATCTCTCTCTCCTTCGCTGGCACTCGAGGCTGGGTGATTTATCGTGCAAGGAGATCCAGAAGAAGGGGAGTCCCTGCTGGCCTGTTGCTGTCTCGAAGCTCATCCCCGCTCATCAGCTCTTCTCCTTTCTTTATCTCCCCTTACTGTTCTTCTTTCTCTCTCGCTCCTTCTCCTTTTTCCTTCTCCCCTCTCACTTCTTTCTTTATCTCCCCTTACTCTTCTTCTTTCTCTCTCGCTCCTTCTCCCTTTTCCTTCTCCTTTCCCTCTTTCTCTTGACCCTTCTTTCTTCTCTCTTGCTCCTTCTCCCATTTCCTTCTCCCCTCTCACATCTCCTTTCCCTCTTTCTCTTGACCCTTCTTTCTTCTCTCTTGCTCCTCCTCCCTGCTCGTCTCTCCCATCTCTCTCTCATCACTCTCTCTCACTCTCTTCCTCCTTAGTCGTCTTTCCTCTCACCTCTCCTCCCTTTCTCCCTGTTCTTTTTTCCCTCTCTCTCCCCTTCCCCTTTCATCTGTCTCTCCCTTTCCTCCCCTTCCCCCCTTCCTCATCCTCATCATCATCATCATCATCATCCCCTCCTCCCCCTCTTCCCCTCCCATCCCTCCTCCCCTCCCTCCTCTTCCCCCTCCTCTTCCCCCTCCTCTTCCCCCTCCTCTTCCCCCTCCTCCTCCTCCTCCCCTCCTCCCTCCTCCTCCCCCTGCACTCCTCCTCCTCCTCCCCTCCACTCCCCCCTCCCCCTCCCCCTCCTCCTCCTCCTCCCTCCCTCCTCCTCCTCCTCCTCCCTCTCCCTCCTCCTCCTCCCCCTCCCTCCCTCCTCCTCCTCCTCCCCTCCCTCCTCCCTCCTCCTCCTCCTCCCCTCCTCCTCCTCCTCCTCCTCCCTCCTCCTCCTCCTCCTCCTCCTCCTCCTCCCCCATCCTCCTCCCTCCCCCATCCTCCTCTTCCTCCTCCTCCTCCTCCTCCTCCTCCCTCCTCCCTCCCCTCCCCCGCCCCCCCCCCTCCTTCCTCCCCCCTCCTCCCTCCTCCTCCCTCCTCCTCCTCCCCTCCCTCCCCCATCCTCCCTCCCTCCCCCCTTCTCCCCGTCCCCCATCCTCCTCTTCCTCCTCCTCCTCCTCCTCCTCCCTCCCCTCCTCCCCCTCCCCCTCCCCTTTCCTCTTCCTCCCCCTCCCCTCCTCCCTCCTCTTCCTCCTCCTCCTCCTCCTCCTCCTCCTCCTTCTCCCCCTTCCCCTCCCTCCTCTTCCTGCTCTTCCTCCTCCTCCCCCTCCCTCCTCCCTCCTCCCCATCCCTCCTCCCTCCTCCCTCCTCCTCCTCCTCCTCCCTCCTCCTCCTCCCCCTCCTCTTCCCCCCCTCCTCCTCTTCCTCCTCCTCCTCCTCCCTCCCATTCAGCTTGTCTCCGTAATCGCTGCCTCGTCACTTTCTCACACCGTTTTGTTGGCTTCGTTTATTTTTTTTTTTTCATTCTCACTATTTTCTATGTTTTTTTTCTTTCGTTGGTAATTGTTTCTTTATTTGTTATTTTTTTTATCCACGTTCTTCATTATCATTTGATGTGGTCTTCGATATAGTATTATATTGTTAACTTATTTGGTTCTGTGTCTATTATCATTATTTTTGACATTTCTTCTCCGTCAATTTGTTGGTCTTCCATCTTTGCTCTTCTCGCATTTTTTTTCGTTTTTCATTTTTTTCTTTTCTTCTCTTTTTTGGCTTTTTTCTTCTAGTTATGTCTTCTCACAAAATTAAGTGGGTAGAACGGAAAGGCACAAGAGGAGATGTAATGATTGAATGAGTGTTTGAATGAGAGAGGGAGGGAGGGAGGGAGGGAGGGAGGGAGAGAGAGAGAGAGAGACAGAGACAGAGAGAGAGAGAGAGAGAGAGAGAGAGAGAGAGAGAGAGAGAGAGAGAGACAGAGAGAGAGAGAGAGAGAGAGAGAGAGAGAGAGAGAGAGAGAGAGAGAGAGAGAGACAGAGAGACAGACAGACAGACAGATAGACATAGACAGAGACAGAGACAGAGACTGAGACTGAGACTGAGAGACAGAGAGAGAAACAGACAGACAGACAGACAGAGACAAAGAGACCTACAAACAGTGAACAGATTTCGGCGACCCTGCAACCGGAAATCGATTTTTTACATTCAAACAATAAAACGAAATTTACAAACTGAAAACCGGATGTGACTCTTCCCGGTTTGCATAAAAAAGTTTTTTACAAATATTGTTTTTTGAGTCTGGGTTTCATGGGAACGCCAGCATCAGAGCAAGACCTTGACAGACAAAAAGCTAAAATATATAGATAAAGCAAACTAAATGTTGATTTATATATACGCTGAGAATTACATAGACATAAAAGATTTATATATACGTTGAGAATTACATAGACATAAAAGATTTATATATACGTTGAGAATTACATAGACATAAAAGATTTATATATACGTTGAGAATTACATAGACATAAAAGATTTATATATACGTTGAGAATTACATAGACATAATGACTGGGTGGACGTAAATATAAGTATAAAGTATATAAATTCACCATAGTTCCTGTATAAATGCAGACACTCATTTGAACGAAAAATTAATATAGATATAATTTGAAAACTTTATTGCAAAATAAATGTTGATTTATATATACGTTGAGAATTACATAGACAAAATGACTGGATGAACGTAAATATAGATACAATATACTGTATATAAATTCACCATAGTTACTGTATAAATGCAGATACTCATTTGACCAAAAAAATAATATAGATATAATTTGAAAACTTGCATGAATAGATACACTTATTGCATAAGGCTTAAGGAAATAGGCAGAAGGTTGGGGCCGAAGTTACAAGTCTTCGGTTTTAAATCTAATTCTATTAGACCCAAGTTTAGGCCTATCCTTGTTCAGTCTGCCGAGGACAAAGGAAAACGGGATTGGAAAAAAAAAGAGGATTAGGTTGAAATGAGGACGAGGGGATGTTAGAAAAAAATGAGGAGGGTGGTTGGGTGTTAGAAGATGACAAAAATGAGGGAGTTTGGTTGTTAGGAGAGAATGTTAGAAATTTGGTGTTAGAAATATAGGCATTTGAAGAGGATGTTTAGGTGTTAGGAATATAGGCCTAATGAGAGTGTTAGATATTTGAAGCGGGCTTTGGGGTGTTAGAAATATAGGCATTTGAAGAGGTTGTTTAGGTGTTAGCAAGGAGAGTGTTAGAAATTTGAAGCGGGCTTTGGGGTGTTAGAGATATAGGCCTTTGACGAGGTTGTTTAGGTGTTAGGAAGGAGAGTGTTAGATATTTGAAGCGGGCTTTGGGGTGTTAGAAATATAGGCGCTAGGAGAGGTGTTAGAAATGAAGCGGGTGTTAGAAATATAGGCCTAAGGAGAGTGTTAGAAATTTGAAGCGGGCTTTGGGGTGTTAGAAATATAAGCGTTAGGAGAGGATGTTAGAAATGAAGTGGGTGTTAGAAATATAGGCCTACGGAGAGTGTTA
>NC_091558.1:41234818-41239191 GCF_042767895.1 Penaeus vannamei | reverse complement strand
TTATCATCATCCTCCTTCTTCTTCCTCCTTCTCCTCCTCTTCGGCTTTCTTTTTCTCATGTTCTGATTTTCCTTGTTTTCTTACTTTGTCTCTTTTCTTTTCTATCTTTCCTCTCCACTTTCTTTCTTTTTTTCTTCGCCTTTATCTTCTCACAGGGGAACAAAACAAAAACAAACAAAAAAAAACAAAAACGAAATGCAAAGAAGAACAAAATAACTCAAACAAATCATCTAAAAAAATACAACAGAAAAAGGAAACACCGATGAAAGAAAAAGAACGAAATCAAAAGAACAAAGAGGAACAGACGAACGATAATAAAAACAAAATCCGGAGAAGAAGAAAAAAACGAAATAAAAAAAAACAAAACAAAAGAGAAAAGTGTGACAAAAAAGGAAACAGACGGACGATAATAAAAAACTAAATCCGGAGAAGAAAATAAAACGAAATAAAAAAACAAAACAAAAGAGAAAAGTGTGAGAAAAAAGGAAACAGACGAACGATAATAAAAACAAAATCCGGAGAAGAAAAAAAAAACGAAATAAAAAAAAACAAAACAAAAGAGAAAATGTGACAAGAAAAAAAGGAAACAGACGAACGATAATAAAAACAAAATCCGGAGAAGAAAAAAAACGAAATAAAAAAACAAAACAAAAGAGAAAAGTGTGACAAGAAAAAAAAGAAACGAACGGACGATAATAAAAACAAAATCCGGAGAGAAAAAAAGAAAAAAACGAAATAAAAAAAAACAAAACAAAAGAGAAAAGTGTGACAAGAAAAAAAAAGAAACAGACGGACGATAATAAAAACAAAATCCGGAGAAGAAAAAAATAACGAAATAAAAAAAAAAAAAAAAAAGAGAAAAGTGTGACAAGGAAAAACATACGAACGATAATAAAAACAAAATCCGAAAAAAAAAACGAAATAAAAAAAACAGAGAAAAGTGTGACAAGAAAAAAAGAAACAGACGGACGATAATAAAAACAAAACCCACATAATCCGTCCCATTCATCTTTCCGCCTGTCATTCAACGCCTCTGCAATTGCACCGTTGCACGCACACGGCGGCTTAGTGCACACGCGACGACACACATACATACATGAATACATACATACATACATACATGAATACATACATACATACATACATGAATACATACATACATACATACATACATACATACATGAATACATACATACATACATACATACATACATGAATACATACATACATACATACATACATACATGAATACATGAATACATACATACATACATACATGAATACATACATACATACATACATACATACATGAATAAATACATACATACATACATACATGAATACATACATACATAAATACATACATGAATACATACATACATACATACATACATACATACATGAATACATACATACATACATGAATACCTACATACATACATACATGAATACATACATACATACATACATGAATACGTACATACACACATACATACATGAATACATACACACATACATACATACATACATGAATATATACATACATACATACATGAATACATACATGAATACATACATACATACATACATGAATACATACATACCATACATGAATACATACATGAATACATACATACATACATACATGAATACATACATACATGAATACATACATACATACATACATACATACATACATACATACATACATACATGAATACATACATACATACATACATGAATACATACATACATACATACATGAATACATACATACATACATACATGAATACATACATACATACATACATGAATACATACATACACACATACATACATGAATACATACATACACACATACATACATGAATACATACATACACACATACATACATGAATACATACATACACACATACATACATGAATACATACATACATACATACATACATACATGAATACATACATACATACATGAATACATACATACATACATGCATGAATACATACATACATACATACATACATACATACATGAATACACACATACATACATGAATACATACATACACACATACATACATGAATACATGCATACATACATACATGAATACATACATACATACATACATACATGAATACATACATACATACATACATACATACATGAATACATACATACATACATGAATACATACATACATACATACATGAATACATACATACATACATACATGAATACATACATACATACATACATGAATACATACATACATACATACATACATGAATACATACATGAATACATACATACATACATACATGAATACATACATACATACATACATACATACATACATACATGAATACATACATACATACATACATACATACATACATGAATACATACACACATACATACATGAATACATACATACATACATACATACATACATACATACATACATGAATACATACATGAATACATACATACATACATGAATACATACATACATACATACATGAATACATACATACATACATACATACATGAATACCTACATACATACATACATACATGAATACATACATACATACATACTTACATACATACATACATACATACATGAATACATACATACATACATACATACATGAATACATACATACATACATACATGAATACATACATACATACATACATGAATACCTACATACATACATACATGAATAAATACATACATACATACATACATACATACATACATGAATACATACATACATACATACATACATACATGAATACATACATACATACATACATACATACATACATACATGAATACATACATACATACATACATGAATACATACATACATACATACATACATGAATACATACATACATACATACATGAATACATACATACATAAACACGCACGATGATTATCAGCAACAATAGTCTGCTTCATGCAATGGGATCATCACATACATACATATGTCATACGTTGGCAATCACTATACATACATACATATTTAAATATTTATTATCATACATACATATTCATCACTTACATGCATACATGCATACATACATTGCATACATAGATACATACATGAATACGTAAATACATATATATTCATTGGCTATCATCATATTCATGTCCACCATACATTAATACATCGTCACATACAGTTACCCATATACACGCATCGATGATTATCTTCATACCGTCTGCAATTCACCATGGGATCATCAATAATACAATGTCAACGTGGCAATCACTATCATCATCATATTTATCATTATTATCATCATCATATTCATCACAATCATATTCATTGGCTATCATCATATTCATGTCCACCATCATTATCATCGTCACCATTCCCATCACCATCAGCTTTCTTCATACCGTCGCAATCACCATCATCATCATCATCACCACCATGTGCATTCCTACCACCATACCTCCTCCTCATCATCATCACCACATCACCGCCATAATAACTACCCTCACTATCAACACCATCATATTCATCACCGCCACCGCCGTCACCATCATACACCTATTCCTACCAACGCCATCACCATCACCACCATCTCCACCATCACCCTCATTCCAGCCACCATAATCACCATCACCATTACCATCACCATCAGCCTGAACTTACGGCGGCTGTGTTACTAGTCTGGGGTAAACTTTTCCTCTTTATGGCTGCAGCTTCGAGGGGGGAGGGAGGGGGGTTAGATAGGGAGGGAGGAAAGGAGACAGGCTACAAGGAAGAGAGGGAGAAGGGGAGGGAGGGAGGGGAGGGAGGAAGAGGGGGGAGGGGAAGGGAAGGGAAAGGAAGGGAAAGGAAGGGAAGGGAAGGGAAGGGAAGGGAAGGGTAGGAAAGGAAAGGAAAGGAAAGGAAAGGAAAGGAAAGGAAAGGAAAGGAAAGGAAAGGAAAGGAAAGGAAAGGAAAGGAAAGGAAAGGAAAGGAAAGGAAAGGAAAGAAGGGAAGGAACTGGAAGGGAAGAAAAGAAGAAAGGAATGAGGGAGAAAGCGAGACAAACACCATACGATCATGCACGCCCATGCCTGCACACCGTCAAAGAGACAAAACGACCACACAACGACCAGACAAACGCACTCAGACAGACACAGACACAAAACCCAACGAGAGAAACTGATCCAGACACCCCCACCCCCCCGCAACGCCTTTCCGACAGACACAAATATCAGAAGAAAACCCCTACACGGCGCTAACATCCTTACCCGTAATAAAAGTATATACAGAGGGATCAATAGTCCCTCCCTGGCCCTCCCTCCCTCCCTCCCCTTCTCCCTCTCCTTCTCCCTCATTTTTCCCCTTTTCTCTCCCTCTAT
>NC_091558.1:41214818-41222318 GCF_042767895.1 Penaeus vannamei | reverse complement strand
CTAAAGGTGGAGGTGGGGGGGGAGGGGAGGGAAGGTGGGAGGGCAAAAGGAGACAGGTATTCCTCTAAGGGCGGGAGGGATGAGGTGGGAGAGAGAGAGATGGGAGTAGGTGACGGGAAAGAGAGGGAGAGGGAGAGGGAGAGGGAGAGGGAGAGGGAGAGGGAGAGGGAGAGGGAGAGGGAGAGGGAGAGGGAGAGAGGAGAGAGAGAGAGAGAGAGAGAGAGAGAGAGAGAGAGAGAGAGAGAGAGAGAGAGAGAGAGAGAGAGAGAGAGAGAGAGAGAGAGAGAGAGAGAGACCGCAAGACAGACAGAAAGAGAAAGACTGGCTTGACGACAGAAAGAACGGAAATAAAGAAATAAAAATAACAATGTCAAACGAAAAGAAGATAAAGCGCGAGCGCAGGAACAGAGAAAGAGAAAGAAGGAGTAGGAGAGGGGGAGGGAATAGACCTAGAATATTCTACTCCTTAAATACATCTCAAGATTAAAGGGGAAACGGGGAACGAAGAAAGGGGAGAGCGAGAAGGGGAGGCGAAGGCGCTGCCAAAAAGGGGACAGGGAGAACAAATAAAACTCAAGAATGCCAACAAGAGGGGAGAAGATTCCAAGAAGATAAAGAGAGACACATTGAGAAAGAGGAAGAGAAATAGGGGAAAGACACGAAAAAATAGCTCCAAGTGTATGTGAGTGTGAGCGTGCGTGTATGCTTATGTGCGTGAGTGTGCGTGTATGCGTGCGTGCGTGTCTGTCTTAGTGTGGGTGCACGCACTCGCCTACTTGCTCTACTAAGCCGTACACACAGCGCCTGGAAATGCCTCTACCCTGTCTTGACTTTTTAAAATACCTTTATCGTGCCATCCCCTTCAAAATAACCTCCTTACAGTGCCACCATCATCACATAATCACAACTGTTTACTTCAATCGCCGTCACCATCACCACCACCACCTCCGCCACCACCATCACCACCATCATCATCAACTGCAACACTCGCAGCAAAGCAAGCAGCGATCTTGCAACGGCCGGGAAATGGAGGGGGGGAAGGGGGAAGGAAGAGGAGGAAGGAGGAAGGGCAAGGGAAAAGGAGGGGGAAGAGGGGTAGAGGGGATACCCGAATCTGCTGGCGGATAAGCCGAGCAAATCACCCCTCCCCCTCCACCTCCTCCCCCCGCCCCCCCCCCGCCCCCAACACGTTCCCCTCTTCAACCTCGTATCTTATCGGATATCGTTATCAGTGTTCGCTCTCGGTGTAAGCATGGCATTACCGCGGTCGGGTAAACATGCTGGCGTCATGCTGCTGAGAGGCGCCACGCGTGTGAGGAAGGGGGAGGAGGGGGAGGAGGAGAAGGAAAAGACGGAAGGAAGGAAGGAAGGAAGGGAGGGAGGGAGGAAGGGAGGGAAGAAACAGAAATAAAGAAAGGGAGGGAGGGAAGGAGAGATAGAGGAAGGAAGGGAGGGAAGCAGGAGGAGAAAAAGACGAAAGGAAGAAAGGAAGGAAGAAAGGAAGGAAAGGAGGAAGGAAAGGTTATAGGCATGCATGGCCTGACGGATGGATGAATGGAGGAGGAAGGACCGGAAAAGGGAAAAGAGGGGTAGGGGGAGGGAAGAGGGGAAAAAGAGGATGGAAAGGGTAGCGGGGGATCCGGAAAGAAAAAGGAAGGGAAGAGAGAAAGACTCGAAAGAGGAAAAGAGAAAGGAGGCAATACGGAAAAAAGAAAAAAAAGAAACACAATAAAAATATACATAAATAATGGCAGACAGAGAGCGCATGGACACAGTGAGTGCGGCACCTTCTGACAAGGTTGACTAATCTAGCCTCAAGGTGCGGGGGCGGCGGCACGCACGCACGCACGCACGAGCACACCAAGACGCGCACTCACCCAAGTTATCATTTCGGGAACGGCCAAAAACACTCTACCGTGTTGATAAAATACAAACGCCCACTTTACACAAGAGCAGTTTTATTCAAGGAGGAAGCCACCGTTTCCAAAACCATTCCCGGATTCTATTTTTGATTCTATCTTTGTTTCCCTTTCTATTACCCCGGGTTTCTTATTCTCTCGCACTTCTTCCTTTTAAACTCTCTTCTCTTCTCTTCTCTCTCTCTCTCTCTCTCTCTCTCTCTCACTCTCTCACTCTCTCACTCTCTCACTCTCTCACTCTCTCACTCTCTCTCTCTGCGTCCCCCTACCCACCAACGTGCCTGCCCCCGCTTGCCCCTGCCTGCCCCAGCCACCCCGCTCAACCCCTCCCCAGCCACATAAAAATAATTAGAAGAAAGAATCTTTTATCGGCGGGATAAGGGGGCGGGGACAATATGCGAATCCAATCCCACTCCTTGAAGACCTCGGTTAAAGGGACCTCTGGACGGTCTCTCGAATCTTGGAGAATTTGGTCTTTGTCTCTCTCTTGTCTCGCTTTCTCTCTCGCTTGGTCTCTGCCTTTGTCTCGCTCTCGTCCTCTCCTTTCCCTTTCTTCCTTCCTTTCCTCTCCTTCACCATCTTCTCTCCCAGCTTCGCCCTTGCTTCATTCTTTTAGTCTTCCCTTCCTCTCTCTCTCTCTCTCTCTCTCTCTCTCTCTCTCTCTCTCTCTCTCTCTCTCTTTCTCTCTCTCTCTCTCTCTCCCTCTCCCTCTCTTTCTTTCTTTCTTTTTCTCTCTCTCTCTCATTCTCTTTCTCTCTCTCTCTCTCTCTCTCTCTCTCTCTCTCTCTCTCTCTCTCTCTCCGTATGTGTGTGTGTGTATTCTTTCCATGCACCGGTATATATCTTTATTTCCCTCTCCCTCCTCAACCCTGCCTACCCCCCCTCCTCCCTAACCTTCTCCCTGCCCCCCCCCCCCACCCCCCTGTCTTCCAATATCAGAACAAATTCAGGGAAAACTCGCATGGAAAAAAATACGAAGAGCCAGCGACATAATGGCGAAGGGGAGAGGGAAGGAGGGAGACTGAACGGGGGAGGAGAGAGGGGAGGTGAGAAATGGGGGAGGAGAGAGGGGAGGTGAGAAATGGGGAGAGGGGGAGGAGGTAAGGAGAGGGGAGGAGGTAGGCGAGAGGGGGAAGGGGGAGGGAGAGAGAGAGAGAGAGGGAGGAGAAGGAAAGGAAAGAGAGGGAAGAAAGGGGAGGGAGGAAGAGGGGAGGAGGAGGAGGAGGCGAACGAAACAGCCTTTGTCATACAAGAAAAGAAGTTGAGGGGACTGAGGGGAGGCGAGTGCGTCGAGGGGAAGGAGAACAAGAAGAGGAGCGACAACAGACAGCCAGCGAACGAGGGAGAAACGAAAGGGGTAGAGGAAAAAAAGTTAGTTCAAGAGAAAGAGAAAGAAACGATAATGAAAATAAAAAATATATTTTAAAAAAACACAAGTGAGTGAGTTCGAGAGAAAGACAGAGAGAGATAGAGACGATAATGATGACAGATCCATCGCCTCCACAGAGCCACAAGCAGCCGACAGCGACAGCGAAGGGGGAGAAAGCGAGCGCAGCGCATGACACCAAACGGCACCCACCATTAGAGGGGAAAGCGAAAAGCGAGGCGGACAGGGCCGAGGGGGGAAAAAAAGGTGTACGAGGAGTCCATTACAGCCCCCGCGTCGCCCCCCCCCCCCCGCCCATTATGAACGTTACGGCAAATAGGCTATGGTAAAAATTCCCCTCCCCTCCCCCCTTCCGCGCCGGTTGTTATAAGCCAAGAGAAGGGGAGGGGAGGGGAGGGGGAGGGGAGGGGGAGGCGGGAGTGAGAGTAGGGGAGGGGGAGGGGGAGGGGGGAAGTGAGAGTAGAGGAGGCGCACGCTATGCACACCTTCCCCTCCCGCTCTCCTATCCTTTCCCCTCACTTAAGGGGGGGGGGGGCGTTCTGAGTAAACCGGTTGTGTGCGCGTTGTCCTTTTTCTCTTCTTCCTTCTGTCTGCCTGTTTGTTTGTATATCTATCTAACTATCTATCTATCTATCTATCTATCTATCTATCCATCCATCTATCAATCTGCCTGTCTTTCTGTCTGTTTATCTATCTGCCTGTCTGTCTGCCTGTATATTTATCCATCTATCTAGCTATCTATCTATCTGTCTGTCTTTCTGTCTGTTTATCTATCTGCCTGTCAGTCTGTCTCTATTTCTATCTATCTGTCTGTCTTTCTGTCTGTTTATCTATCTGCTTGTCTGTCTGTCTGCTTATCTATCTATCTATCTATCTATCTATCTATCTATCTATCTACCTACCTGTTTTTACCCCTTCCCTCCCTCTTCTCCGCCTGCTTGAAACGCTATGTATCTCACTCTCCATCAGTCTCTATCCGTCTCCCTCCTCATTTCTCCCCTCCGGTCCCCTCGCCTCCCCTCGCCTCCCCTCTCCCTGAATACATAAACAATTCGGGACACACTTTGGCTACCGGGAGACAAGTTCTGGGCCAAGTTCGGAGAGCGAGAGAAGGGAGAAAATAATAAAAAAAATATGAAAAGAAAAGAAAAAGAAAAAATATATATATATATACGTACATGCACTTGTGTTCACTCAATGTCTCTTCCTTTCTCCCTCTCCTCAACCCGCACCCTCTACCCCCTACCCCTCTCTTAACCCCCCCCCCACATTCTCAGAGCCCCCCCACCCCCCCACCCCCCACTCTCAACGTATCATGGGGTGGGAGGACTTGATAGCTGGCGTGGCGGCGGCAGTCTGTCCCTGTCTGTCTCTGCCTCTGTTTCTGCCTCCGCGGTTTTTAAACTCTCTCTTCTTCTGTTCATTCGTCTTTCTTATTCTCCCTTCTTTTATAAATTTCTTTTGATTTCTTTTCTTTCTCTCTCTCTCTTTTTTCTTCCTTACTTAATTTCTCCCTCGTTTCCTTCCTTCTCTCACCCTTTTCTTCCCTCCTCCCTCCCTCCCTTCCTTCCTTCCTTCCATCTCCTCCTTCTCCCACTCTCTCACCCTCTCCCTCCCTCCCTCTCTTTCTGTACATATTTTTTGCTTCCTCATCTTTCTCCCTAGGTTTACATTTCGCAACGCCTCCATTCTACGATCTTTATGCTAGTCTATGCTTTCTTCTTCCCTTCTTCTCTTCTTCTCTCCTCCTCTCCTTCTCTCCGCACCCTCCGGAACCAGCAAAGCCATCTTGCCTCTGACGCAATGCTCACCTGCATGAAACACGGAGGAGGGGGAGGAGGAGGAGGAGGAGGAGGAAGAGGGGGAGGAGGAGGAGGAGGAGCAGGGGGAGGGGGAGGAGGAGGGGAAGGGGGGGGGAGGAACTGAGAAACAGTGGGAGGAGGAGTGAAGGAGGGAGGAGGAGGAGGTGGGAGTAGGAGGGGAAGAGGAAGAGGGAAAGGGAGGGATGGGGAGAGGGAGGGGAGGGATGGGGAGAGGGAGGAGGGATGGGGAGGGATAGGAGGAAGGAAGGAGGGGGAGGAGTAGAATGAGAGAGAGAGAGAGAGAGAGGAGGGGAATTAGAGGACGGGAGGAGGGGAAGAAACAGGAGGAGGAGGAGGAGGAGGAGGAGGAGGAGGAGGACGAAGAAGAGGAGGAGGAGGAAGAAGGAGAATAAGAATAAGAATAAGAATAAGGAGAAGGAGAAGGAGAAGGAGAAGGAGAAGGAGAAGGGAGAAGGAGAGAAGGAGAAGGAGAAGGAGAAGGAGAAGGAGAAGGAGAAGGAGAAGAAGGAGAAGGAGAAGGAGAAGGAGAAGGAGAAGGAGAAGGAGAAGGAAAAGAAGAAGAAGAAGGAAGAGGAAGAAGAAGAAGAAGTAGAAGAAGAAGAAGAACAAGAACAAGAAAAAAGAAGAAGAAGAAAGAAGAAAAAGAAAAAGGGAGAGAGAACGTCGCCCCCCTATCCCTCCTCCCATACCCCCCACGCCCCAGCAAGTCAGGTGACAGCGGAAGGTGCGAAAGCAGACGACGACAGAAGGAAGGAACGGTTGCGGAGGGTCCAGAAATAGTCCAAACCAATTGCAAACAGAAGGAAATGTAGAGGAGGGAAAAGAAAGTAGAAGGAGATGCAGAGGGAGAAAATGGATGAGGAGAATAAAGAGAAGGAGAAGGAGAAGGAGAGGGAGAAGAATAAGAGAAAAAAAGAGAAAGAAAAAGATCAAAAGGAAAAGGGAAAAGAGAAAGAAAAAGCACAAGAAAAGAAAGAACAAAAAGAAGAGAAAGAAAAAGAAGAAAGAAAAGATGAAAGAATAAGAAGCAAAAAAGAATAGAACGAAAATGAAGAAAAAGAAGAAGAAAAGAGAAGGGCGACGAAGAAAAGGAGAAGGGTCGAAAAAGTAATTCTATAAAGCAGAGCGAAGAGCGAGAGAGGGAGAGGAGAGGAAGAGAGAGAAAGAGAAAGAAAGAAAGAAAGAAAGAGAGAAAGAAAGAAAGAAAGAAAGACAGAAAAAGAGAAAAAGAGAAAGAAAAAGAGAGAGAAAGAGAGAGAAAGCGAAAGAGAAAGAGAAAGAGAAACAGTGAGAGAAAGAAAGAGAGAAAGAGAAAGAGAGAAAGAGAGAGAAGGGCAGTCAACACATCAATCCTGGCGGGAGCGAGTTACCGAGTCACGGCCCCGGGTCACACACACACACACTCCGCCCGTCTGTCTGTCTGTCTCGTGTTTTGTGTAGGGTGCGTGCGTGTGGCTCGACTTGCATCCCGACGGCTGCTTGCTTGCTACTTTCCTTGCTTGTGGTCGTTCCTTTATTCGTTCTCTCTCTATCTGTCGGTCTTTATTCGATTTTCTTCTATGGTCGTTTCTTTCCTCGCTCGTTTATTCGTTCTCTCTCTATCTGTCGGTCTTTATTCGAATTTCTTCTAACTCCATTTTTTTCCTTGCTTGTGGTCGTTCCTTTACTCGTTTGTTTATTCGTTCTCTCTCTCTCTATCTGTCGGTCTTTATTCGAATTTCTTCTATGGTCGTTTCTTTCCTCACTCGTTTATTCGTTCTCTCTCTATCTGTCGGTCTTTATTCGAATTTCTTCTAACTCCATTTTTTTTCCTTGCTTGTTGTCGTTCCTTTACTCGCTTGTTTATCTATTTTCTCTCTATCTGTCTTTATTCGAATTTCTTCTAAAACTCCATTTTTTCCTTGCTTGTGGTCTTTCCTTTACGAGCTCGTTT
This sequence comes from Penaeus vannamei, assembly GCF_042767895.1. Taxonomy (NCBI): domain Eukaryota; kingdom Metazoa; phylum Arthropoda; class Malacostraca; order Decapoda; family Penaeidae; genus Penaeus; species Penaeus vannamei. Next base: position 41,215,256 of record NC_091558.1, on the reverse strand, counting down.
ATTCGTTCTCTCTCTGTCTTTATTCGAATTTCTTCTAACTCCATTTTTTCTTGCTTGTGGTCGTTCCTTTACGCTCTCGTTTATTCGTTCTCTCTCTATCTGTCGGTCTTTATTCTAATTTCTTCTTTAACTCCATTTTTTTTCCTTGCTTGTGGTCGTTCCTTTACTCGCTCGTTTATTTGTTCTCTCTCTATCTGTCGGTCTATAACTCCATTTTTTTAATCTGTAATTCCTTGTTCTTTTTCTCTCCAAGTCATTTTCTTTTCTTTATAGCTAACTCCCTAATTTTGTCCCCCCTCCCCCCGCCTGTCTCTTAAATTTCTCTAATTCTCCTCCATTCCTTTACTCTTTCTGTGTCTCCCTTACCCCCCCCGCCCCGTCTGTCTGTCTGTCTGTCTGTCTGTGTCTCTGTCTGTCTGTCTGTCTGTCTGTCTGTCT
>NC_091558.1:41187318-41209818 GCF_042767895.1 Penaeus vannamei | reverse complement strand
GAGGGGAGGAGGAGGGGAGAGGGAGGAGAGGGAGAGGAGAGGGAGAGAGAGAGAGAGAGAGAGAGAGAGACAGAGAGAGAGACAGAGAGAGAGACAGAGAGAGAGAGAGAGAGAGAGAGAGAGAGAGAGAGAGAGAGAGAGAGAGAGAGAGAGAGAGAGAGAAGAGAGAGAGAGAGAGAGAGAGAGAGAGAGAGAGACAGAGACAGAGACAGAGACAGAGACAGAGACAGGGGGGAGAGAGAGACAGAGAGAGAGACAGAGAGAGAGAGAGAGAGAGAGAGAGAGAGAGAGAGAGAGAGAGAGAGAGAGAGAGAGACAGAGACAGAGACAGAGACAGAGAGAGACAGAGACAGAGAGAGACAGAGAGAGTGAAAGAGTGAGAGAGAAAGATCAAGAGAGAGAGAAGAGGAGTGAGTTAGAGAGGGAGGAAGAGGGAGAGAGAGAGAGAAATGGAGGAGGAGTGAGTGTGATGGAGAGAGAGAAGAGCGGAAAGAGTGAAAAGAAAATAGAGAGAGGAGAGATAAGAGAAGGGAGAAGGGAGGATGGAGCAAAGAGAGATGGAAGAGAAGAGGAGAGAGGAAAAAGAGAAGAAAGAGAAGAGGAGAGAGGAAAAGGAGAAGAAAGAGAAAAGGAGAGAGGAAAAGAATAGTAGAGATGGGAGAGTAGAGGAGAGAGGAAAAAAGAGGAGGTGGAAGGAGCGCAGAGTGACTTACTGAATGAGTCAGTGGGCGAGTGAAAGAATGAAAGAGCAAGCGAGTGAGTGAGAGCAAGCAAACCCACCACCAAGCACATCCCTGAACCTTACCAAAGACAGCGGCACCTCACACACACACAAAATGCCAGCTGGATCACCCTGCCTACACACCACAGAATCTCAAGAAAGAGCTAAAGTTGCAACAAACACAATAACACTGGTCCTTGCTACCTTGCCTCGCTGGAAATGCAAACACAGCAAACCTATAACATTTCCCACTGTTTCAACACTATTACTCACAAAAACCTTGCAACAGATTTAAACGCAGGAAGACAGTTAAGAACAGACTGATAAGATAAGACAGGCGAGTCACAGCTGATAAACATGATAACATCCATTTCCTTCTTGATTCAAAATATTGGCTACTGTAATGTTTTAGGAATTTATACTTGATACAAAAGCATATATTCATACATCACCCACAGTAAAATTAATTCCAAAGGATGTATCATCATTTCGCTCCATAAATAACATGATAAGCAATTAGTATATATTAAAATGAACAGACAGAAACAGCTGCTGGACTTTGTTAATTACAGCAGCATTTCACAACTTAAAAATCTCTAAATTCGTCATCCATTATCTTTCTGTAAACATTCATTAGATTAAAACAACTTTAAATGGGATCATTATTCAAATAAATAAATTGTATTCAGTAGAGATCATCAATAAGGGATACAATATCACTAAAGATCCAAATATACAAAAATAAGGGTATTCTGATATACAATACTTATATATATATATATATATATATATATTAGATACATATATATATATAAATATATAGATAGATACATATATATATATAAATATATATATATAAATATATATATATATACATAAATATATATATATGTAAATATATATATATATATATAAATATATATATATATATCATATATATCATACATATCATATATATATATATATATATATATATATATATATATATATATATATATATTATATATATATATATATACATATATATATATATACATATGTACATAAATATACAAATATAAATATAAATATAAATATAAATATGTTATATATATACATATATATCCATATAAACACAGACAGACACACACACACACACAAAATAAACACCACAAACAATCAATTCCAGTTGCTAATATTCAAAATGCCAAACGATCCAAAATGCGCACTGACCCTATCATGCAGCAGAACACGATAAAAGAAAGCAAAAGAAAAAGCTATTTAAGGCCTGGGGAGGAAGGGTTAAGAAGAGGGGGGGGGGGGGGATACACCTAGTTCTCATGACAGGTAACATACACACCTTTCATGTGCTAATTAAAGAGAAAATCTATTGTCTCCTTGTTCTAACATAATTGGTGTAATAAAATATGGAGATTTAGGAATGATAATGACAATAAAACTTGACAATAAAGCGAGAGTTGAAAAAATACAAGAGTAATTTCTGGACACCTGTTAAACCCTTGAATAAACAGGTTGCTTGATTATAGCTTCAAATAAAAAAAATGAATTCCTCTTAAATGCCAGCGACATCTCACAAACACACGAGACGCTGTAAAATTAACACAGACCTTTAATACATGAATAATAAACCAAATGCCACTCGAATTCCCAGTCTGCATTCCCGACCTTCAACATCTTAGTGAAATTTCAAAGGGGTAAATCGCACAGATTCGTATATAATGATATTCTCACGCTAAAACCTTCCTCACCACGTCATATCACCAGAAAAAAATGCGGCATTTACGAAGCTTATTAACGAAATTATTGTAAAACATGACCTCGACTAGAAACCCTGCCGATTCTCATTATAAACCTCTATTTCTTGGCGTATTATAATCGTAAATGTAGATTCACGATTAAAAACCATCGGCTTTCGAGGATACCAAAGAGTGAAGTATAACTCGATGAAGAAATAACTGATTTTGTGAGAAACTTTGGTCTCATAACTCAAGTATTTCCACCTTAACACTGTCTCTTTCTCTCACTCACTCTCGCATCACCGACTTTCTTCCGTGTTTTATCCTCTTTTACGCCTCATGGACGCCGCATTCATGTTCATTTGTTACAACAGGATCCACACTGAACGAATAAACACTTCTGGTACTTACATTCATGGGTAAACTGTCCATAAAATCCAAAAAAGACGGGGAAATAGGTCTTTACTCAACCACATTCAAAACACGACTGACCCACCCATGGCTGGTGACGGATGTTCGGTTTGAGCGGCGTGGGATTCAGAAAATAGTGTCTCCCACTAAGCAATAGAGTTCATTGTATTAATCAAAATTGCGATATATATTACTTTATTTCATAAATATGTAATATTTCTCATAAAAAGGGGATATCTAATAAATCCTATGTCAACTACCATTGAATGATGCACATATTTGTTTAATACATCCGAACACTGTGCGCACTCTAAAAATGTTTACATGCGCGAAGGAGTGCGCATGCGCCAACCACTGGCAGCAGTGGCGCTAAATTTAAATGTTTTGGGGCTTTGGTTTTGATGTACAAGAAGGCCATTTTCACTATATCCTAATTTATGAGTTAGTGCTGTCTGATAGAAAATCATTTCTATTATATGTAATACATATAAATGCTATAATGTTATCATAGCTGAGCCACACAATACAGGCAAATATGTAGTTTATTAAATCCAAAATTACGTAAAGGTGAAAATAAGGACAAAATAGATTCATACTAACTATTATCTCTTGTACTGAAATAGAAAAGAGACAATTCGAATATGCTTTAGGAGACATTACGTACTGTCAACTAAATAATGAAAACAAATTGATCAGCATTTTCTATATTCTTTCACCCAATTCTAAACCAGAGGCTCCTAGCCCAAGGTCTTCATAAGTAGACCTTGGTCTATATAAGTATTTAGACCCTGTCTCAGCCTTGGGGGTCATGGTCCCCAGGGAGAGCAAGGAATACTCTCTGGGGGACAATGGAGCAATGTGAAAACTATAACCGAATTAAACTAGATTTTGCCTCACAGTACTTACAGATAATCATCTCTCGCGTATCAATAAACCAGAATCTCTCCATATAGAGCTCGTGTCCTATAGCTATCGGTACCATTACGCTATTCATAATTAGCCATAACAGAATCTGAAAAGAGGACAGACACTGAGCAGGGCCATAGAGCTTATTATAGCTTGGTCGGGGGCCACGGGTTAGAAAAGGTTGTGAACCACTGATCTAAACAGCATCTATTGAAGGAAATCAGTCACACAAAGATGGAGACAATATTAGGTAAAATATCCTCAGTAAACTTAGGCCAAGAATATATCATGTGAGTTAAAACTGTGTTACTAGAAAATTAACCGGATATAAACAAATGAGAGAGAAAAATCCAAGGCTTGCAAGGACAGATGATTGTGTAAAATTGCAAGCCGCCAAGGACATTTCTACCGCGGGAAATACTGCTGTGCTAATGTGGATATTTACCGTCTCAAATGTATCTCAAGGTTACCGTTAATCAATGTATATATATATATATATATATATATATATATATATATATATATATATATATATATATATATATATATATGTGTGTGTGTGTGTGTGTGTGTGTGTGTGTGTGTGTGTGTGTGTGTGTGTGTGTGTGTGTGTGCATGTATATATGTATATATAAATATATATATGTATGTATGTATATACATACATATGTATATATATACATATGTATATATACATATATATATATATATATATATATATATATATATATATATATATATAAATATGTATACACACACACACACACACACACACACACACACACACACACACACACACACACACACACACACACACACACACACACACACATATATATATATATATATATATATATATATATATATATATATACATATACATATACGAATAATACAAAATCAAGGGAAAACGGGCCATAACATTCATCATTGACATCTATCTCGTAGACGACCAAAATACTGCAGCTCTTCTGTAAATAGGAATTATTATTATTAAATTATTATTATTGAGGATAGTATAGGCTTCACAGACAAAAAATATCCTTTAAGTAATTGATCAAGGTAAGAAGATGGGAAATAACAGGTGATCATCGTAATAAAGATACGGCATTACGTAAAGAACAAAGTAACTAAATAAAAAAGTTATCACTAAAGTTACTCGACCTTTGACCTCCTAAGGATGTCTTATGATGATCAGATAAGAGATACTATTGATTATATAAAGATTTCGAGAGATCAGTCACATTATTTTGCTCGGTTTAGGGATAGACACGATTGAACTCGGTGAGAAACGTTATTTTTTACATATTTAATTTAGCAGTTCTGATTTGATAGCATAATGGAGCTTGGAATAATGTCATAATGTACTTGTTGATGAAGTATGTGTTGTTATTATTAGCACTCTATGGGATGATAATAAGTTAGGAAAGTTTCCATAGAGAAGATTTATAACGCATTCTTCGGTGTATGTAAATTAGTAAAGCACATCAGACAACTGTAAATTAATTGAATAATTGGGGTAGCTTAAGGTATGCATACTTGAACTGACAGTTTTGAATAGCAATTATTATGCACTGCTGATATGCAGAAACGAAAATTTTCTTTAGACATGCCACTAGATTTGGCTCTAATGTCACATACATTGCTGTTGGCAAAAATACTACTTCTTCGATAAGAGTACATTTTCTTTTTCTGACATTTATAGAGTCAAATCTTTGTCTACAATTGTTTTTGCAGCTTCTCACAGTTTTAGATTTCCATTTTTGCCCACCAGCAATTTGTCTATGAACACAATTACCATTATAATGAAATATTAGTCACATCTTCCAGAATGGAATTATCTATCAGTATTCATACCTTTTGTAATCTTTATATTAGACTGAATTATTATTCTCTTATTGCATTTAGTTGATTAAATAATTTTTCACTCCAATGATATAAAGAAATGTAAATTGCATATTATGGAGTTGCTGTTCTTTGTATTTAAAATTTGTGCTTTTTAATCTCTCTCTTTGATAAGGAAGGATATCAAGGGAAAGAATATTATCTATATATTTCCTATACAAAAATCTGGCATATATTATTCTTGCAAATGTTTAAGAATGGGACGAAGTACAAGAGGATTTGACAAACCGCATAACCCAGAATTGATTTACACTATTATTTATACTTTTGTTTGTTTTAGGCATGTATTGCACTGACTGATTTTTTTTTTTAAGTTATTAATTTTCTTTTTTTTTGACAGATTTGTTGCCCACAAAGGAAATATTAAAGTATAAAATGGCTACTAATCAGGTAATATAAATATTGTAATGATTTCTGTTTAAATGTTTAATATTTGAATATTTTTTATTAAGTTTACTATGACTGCATAATGATATTTCATGCTATATGAATAATTTTAAAGAAATACTTAGTTTCTTTTCGTATATTGAAGCATATTATAAATATTATAGGTTTTACCAAGGGAAATGGAAATTTGATATTTTTATAACCCATTATCTTTTTTCTTTACTTCAAGGAACCAGATTTAGTAGAGGTAGTAAAGGACGGCATATACATAATCAGATTCAACCGACCTAAAAGGAAAAATGCTTTTAACGACAAAGTAAGTTATATCAGTGGCAGGTATATTTGCAGAAAATTAATATATAAAGATGTCATAATAATAGACTTGTTTTATAATTTATTGTCTTTGAATTTATCATGTTCAGATTTATTTTCATTCCATGTCTTCTATCTGTTGAATAATAATTAAGAATTACATAACCTCATTTCTCTGAATTTATTATTTCAAATTCATCTTCTATTTTTTTTCATTTCACCCTTATTTCTTATTAGTTCAGCTCACTAACATGTCATGTAAACATCAGCATCATTATTATCTTCATTGTTATCAACATCATCGCTATCATTATCATCATCATCACCACCATCACCATCATCATTCCCATTAATGTCAGCATCATACATATCATCATCATTGTTTTTATCATCATCATCATCATCTTCACTCGCATTTCCTTCCATTGTTGACATTATTGTTGCATCAAACTATGTCTCACAGCTAGATAACTTAGCTTATCATTTGTCTTAAAACTTTTATTAATCTATTGACAATAAATATGCAATTAATATACACCATCAGTTTTTTTATGGCTGGTAGGCATTATTCTAAGAAAAAAAAATACTCTGAATCATTGGTATGAAAGTAGATAATTTAGTTTCATGCCTTATTAAATCACAATATTCTCATATCAAATTCATCCCCTCAACACAGATTATGCTTGGTCTAGGCCCTGCCCTAGAGAGAGCAGCATCCAACCCAGATGCTGTAATTGCCGTTGTCACTGGAACAGGAGATTACTTCACCTCGGGAAATGATCTCTCCAACTTCACAAAGGGGTTGGTATTCTTTGGGCTTTGAATGGCAACTTTTGGTGTTTTATGGAATGTTTCAGTATTGATGGATGTTTTAAAGATTTGTCTTGGTGTTCGTATTTGGACTGACACAAAAAAATAGGATATATACTATCTATTTATAAATAAGTTTTATTCACTCTATATCAGAAGACTAAGAATACAATTGGAATTTACAAAAACATAAATAAAATGTGTTTATAAAAAATGGAAGTAAAATTAATGATGGGTCCATGCATCAGTTTCAATTTCATTACATTCTGGACTCTTTTTAAAGTAACTAAATATCTCAGCTTTATGCATTTTGCATAATCTTCATTGAATATGGTTCTGTAGTTAGGCTGTTCTTCATTCATTTTATTTTATTTACCTTTTGTTTTATACATGACCTGAAAATTGCATGAACAGTTGGTATGAAATGTGGAGAAAATTAGAAGTGGAATTGTTGCAGAAATACATTGCTACCTGAATTAGTATCTGCTATGAGAAAAAGTGTGTGGTAATTTCTTTTATCTCAATACTAATATGTTTCTTCAAAAGAAATACAAAGAGAATCAGAAAATGCACCAAACTGTTCTGTCCATATTTTTTTTTAAAGGAAAATGTCTTAGTTATTTTGTTTGGCATTATATGCATGGTTTTATATACTTGTGAGATATATATTTGTTCAGTGTGTAATTATCATGCTTATGTAACAAGAGACTGCACAATATTTGTACTAAATATAAAAATAATTTATATAACTGCTTTATGTAATTATTTTGTCTAAGTTTTGGGCATCAACTGAAACAGACTATTTCCAACTGTTTTACTTGTGTCTTTAAAGAGAAACACAGTACACAGCTGTTTATAAGGCAAAAGGCAACTTAAAGATAGCTTCACCTTATAATAAACAACTCATGAATATGCATTATGTCCTTATTTTCTCATTTTGTATCTTTTTTTTTTCTCCACAGAGCATCAGGGTCAGGTGGTGCCTCTGATAAAAAAGGTGAAGTAAATTTAGAGCTATTGGCACAGGCAACTGTTGGTAGTTTTAACAGGTAAGATTCTCTGCCTCTGCCTTTCATGTGATCTTATATTCTTGGCATTAATAGTTGATTTGGTCTTTTAATATTCATTTTGTATTGCTCAATTGTTGCTCTGAACTGAATTTTATACATTTACCATTTGTTTCTCCCAACTTTTCTCCATGTCAAATACTATCAATTATTATTATTGGAAGAAAGATGTGATTAATTATTTTCTGCATTGTTATAAATTCTTTCAGTTATTATTATCAGAAGAAAGATATCATCAGTTATTATCTGCATAGTCTTAAATTCTGTTATAATTATTGTCACCAGTCAGTCTTCATTTCACTTATCTGTGCTGTTACAGATAATGTTTGTTTTTGAAACTTATTGCTCATGTCATTGTTTTCTGAATAGACATTTCTTCTAGTTATATATATCTTTTCATTATTATTGCCATGCTAACATTACTTTTGTTATCAATTAATATTTTTTAGTACTATTGATACTATTACTGTTGCTACCTTTACTCTTTATATCTCTTATCATTACTATTACTGCCATTCATCCCACAGACTAGTGAAATCTTTCATTGACTTCCCTAAACCTCTTGTTGCCATTGTCAATGGTCCGGCAGTGGGTATTGGAGTCACCATGCTAGGTCTCTGTGATATCGTTTATGCCACTAATAAGGTGAGTCTTGAGTAGGAAGGCCAGTAGTATTTACAGATTCAATATAATATGAAATGACTTGAAATGAAATGATTTGAAATTCCTCCTAAACTTACACAGTAACATTACATTACCTTGCCACAAGAGGTGAAGTCTATATTTTATTTTCTCCTCCTTTCAGGCAGTCTTCCACACGCCCTTTGTGAGTCTTGCACAAGCGCCTGAGGGATGTTCCTCTTACCTCTTCCCTCGGATCATGGGACAGGGAAAGGCCGCAGAAATGCTCGTCTTTGGAAAAAAGGTGGGGATTCTCTGAATCTGTGTTTTTTGCTTTTCTTTTCTTATCAACAAGATATTTATATATAGTAGTTTTTGATTCATATTAGGAGAGTGAAACTAATAATTTACGTTGATTGTGAGTTGTTCTTGTGATTTTCAAACTTTTGTTTTCATACCAACACATCTGAATGAAGTTTAGTATTTTATATTCAGATATCTCTGCCTGTTACCTGTGTTGAGAATCAGAACATTTATACAAGTAAATTTATGGTATCAGTTGGAAGATGTGTTGCTAACCTGTATCTTTAAAGCCTTTTATGATTACATAATTACAGAAGTTATAGATGGGAGTCTGACAAAACTTTTCCTTTTTTATTTTAACAAATACTTATTTTCTTCTCAGACTCATTCCTTTATCTAGTAAAGCACAGTAATTACCAGCAACTTCATTAGTGAAATTTAATATTCCAAAAAGTTTTTCTCCCCAATCAACACTTTTTTCCAGTTTTAAGATCCACCATTTGTACACTGGTGTATTTCCTTCCTTTTTTTTTCCCTTTCTTTAGCAATGATTTGTTAATGATATGCCATATGATATCAAAATCAAAATGAAATGAAGGAAGCTCTCTTTATACTTTTGCTCTTGGCCAGAATAGTTGGAGTTAAATGTAACTTTAATTCCTTATGCAACTTCAAGTACCTTGTCAATAAATTAGTCAGCTTCATTTTGTTTGGATGGATTCATCTAATAGTGAGTTTATCTTAACTGTACAATAACTTAGGCGGCTATCTGACTAATTTTATTGATTGAAAAGGTTAGTGAGCAGCAGATCAATGATGTGTCAGATTTTAGGTGCTTAGGACATTAATAGTCTAGATGTTATGTAATGACTTTTAAAGAGTAAGAAATATTATCTAAGACCATTATCAATCTATTTGCAACAGGTGATATTCCATCAAATTACAGTGAAAATATCACTGATGCCAGGCTATGTCTGTTCATTTCACAAGCCCTGGTCTCAGCAACTGGGATAATGCCTCATGACCCCATCCATGAGCCAGACAATATTTGACTTGTCGTGATTGGATTGATAAGACAGGTATTAACAGGATATACTCTGTTGAGAGATTTAACTATGCATCTTTAAAAATATGTAGTCACTTACATTGATTTCAGTAATTTCATGACTTCATCCTGTTTCTGTGATATGTATGATTTCTAAGTTTGATGTTTTAGTATTTCAGTCTCTTTAAAACTTTTTTATTTCTTGGTTACACAAATTATTACAATTTTCCATGGATAACCAACTTTTATTTTAAGTTTCTGGAATTTATTACCAGACTCCTGATTATACATTTAGTAATTGAAACGGACAACCAACACCATTATAGCATGGAACAGGAGTGCCATTTAATGGATGAAAAACAGGGCCATCAAGGATTCTAAAGGGGACTCTAAATTAGCTGACTTAATGCAACCAATTTCCTCTACCCAGAAGTATTAGTAAAAAGGATTAGTAGGGGACAGAGTGGAATATAACACCCCAAATAATTTAACTGGCTTACTCTACTTTAGAGAAAGTAAAGTGATGCCCCTAATATGTAAGAATATATTACAGGATTATACCACTTTATACTAATGATGCAATATCCATATAATAAGGCATGGTATACTTTCAGGGGCAAAGCACTTTTTAAGGATTTTTTCATGAATCAGAATCTTTGAAATTTTGTTATAAAATAATTACAACTGCAAAACTTACGGTTTCAGATGAATGCAGAGGAAGCATGCAAGTTGGGTTTAGTGACTGAGGTGTTTCCAGATGAGCACATGGATCAGGTCTGGCCAAGGTTGCATCAGTGGGCCAAGCTTCCTCCCATTGCCATGATGAGGGCTAAGGGCCTTATCAGATCACACTTAAAGGATAAACTTCATGAGGTTTGTTGTTATAACTTTATTCAGGGTAAATACTAGGAATTGTATGGTGGCTGGCAACTAGGGATCACATTTTTTTACAAGAAATATACACCATTGCTTGTGAACAAGTTACATACCATGATATATGTCACATGTCATGTGTCACTGCATGTCACTTTTATAGATTAATTTTGTGATCAATTTTAAGGTAAGATTTCTCATTTATCTTAAAACTTTTATTAATCTATTGACAATAAATATGCAATTAACATACACCATCAGTTTTTTTTATGGCTGGTAGGCATTATTCTAAGAGGGGGGGGGAAATACTCTGAATCATTGGTATGAAAGTATAAATCATATGTTTTATATATATTTTTTCTCTCTCTCTTTGCAGGTGAATGATTTGGAATGCAAACGTTTAGCAGAATCATGGACCACTGAAGAGTTTATGACTTCATTAATGAAATTCTTCACCAAGAAATCAAAGCTTTAAGAAAAGTGGTATATATGTGTGCCAACTTGAATAGACTTATCGCTGTATTATTGATATATAGTTAGGTACTCCATATCAGCTGTTTGTTTGGGTACGAGTTTTAACATTTTTTACAAATATGTATAATATATGTTCTTTAGTACAATACAAGACAGATTTGCCATCTTTTCTGGTGGTTATTAGGGTGTCACGTGATGCACTGCAACCCCCAAAAGCTGTCTCGTGATCAGAGGCGAGACATGTTGCTATGCTCTGCCCACTTTTGTGATGAAATGGTAATAGCCACGGTTGACAGCTAGCTGTTTTACTGTACTGGTTATTTTTTCAACTGGTACACAATATTTTAGAATATAATAACATAGATAACTTTTAATATCTTATGTTGGGTTTTGCTGTGTTTTAGATATCTATATGTATGAATATGGATGAAAATAACTGAGGTATGAGGAATGCATCTATTAACTCGATATGTTTACCACCTACTCTATTCCTGCTGCCCGAGAGGTGTCACCTTTGCCATCACCGTTGGAAAAGATGGCTGTTTTTGGTCACAGTGTACATTCTGCAGTAGGAGCAATAGAATGAAATTTTTTATATGACTGTTGATATTGGTATATGTGGGAGTGTATGTCTTTCTGTGCATCTATAGTTGGTTGTCATAAACAAAATATTTTTATAAATGATGAAAAATGGATAAACACAATAGTCTTCTTTTTTATGTATCAGATATGCAATTAATATATAGACCAATTCAGTGTGACGTCACGAGTCGGAGGCGCCATTCCACTTGGTGAAAACAAACCTGTCGCTCGCAGATACCCCGCTATCACGTGAAGGAAAATGGGGTATGAATTCTTTGATTCTTCAAAAACTGAAGCGTAAAGGTGATATGAAGGAAAACTAGAAGCTGTGTAGCTAAAAGAGTACTCATACCGAACTCTGGATCGACAATCCTTCGAAATGACCTAAAATAGAAGATTCTGACATCTATGACTATTCTATCAATAAAGCAGATGATAATAAAAATTATATAATAGCATAATTTGTTACAGTAATGTATGACGTTTAACTATATTGGGTATTTTTTTCTGTGAAATCAGTGCCACTTCCTAACATCACTATTCTTCCCATTTACTTGGTGTTTATACAAAGGAGACAATGAAGTCATATATAGGCCTAAAAGCGCACAACACATTTTTCTCTCTCCTCAATAATTTGACCTCAAGAGATTGGCCCTCTTCAGTTGTTTCTTCTGCTGGGCAATATGACATTTCAGACAAAGGCAACAGGCAACTGTATACCTGCTTTGTTTTCATTTAATGGACAGTGCTTGAAGGCACTTGGGATAAAGTCTGGGTGAAGTGGATGTAAATATCAGTTATGATAAATCAATATATTACAAAAAAGGAATAAAATGAAAATAATAGAATTGCTTTTGTGCTTTTTAGAATATATGACTACTGCCAAAACCTAATGTCGACAATGTTGATCTTGTTTGGCCTTGATAGGTTGTGTAGATAGGAGTTTGAAAGTAATTATCTGTCTCTGAAATTTGAAAAGGTGTAATATATTTATATGTAGATCAATAAAATGTTCTGAGCAGATGTAAACATTTTCCACCAGGCGTCCATGCACTTCCATCAGTGTCCATGCGTTTCATGGCCTGTATTTCATTATTCAGGTTTCTTTTCGCGATTTGGAAATATATGAAAAGTTGAACCTTTTTTTCCCATCATGTTGTGGTTTGAACAACCAATGACAACACAGTTCCTTGGCATTTTCACACAAAGAAATGAAATTCTCAGGACAATTCAGCGATTTTGAAAGCAAAGAGCAGTGATTTTTCGAACGAACAAGGGTTTGTTTTCACCAAGTGCTCGTTGCTAGGGGCAGTTGCTAGGCATTAATGAATTGGTCTATTGGCAGTTGCAATATGGGTGCTTTTCTTTGTAATTACAAAGAATCACTAAATGTAAGTATAGGAAAATCCACTAATTGTTGTAAAAATAAAGATAAAAATAGTTGTAAAATTTTAAAAATGTTGATTATTGTAATTATAAAAAATAATAAATTATAATTAGAATCACTTACTGAGTTTTAAAATAATGAACCCTTACTCTTCATGGCTTATCTGTAAAGTCTTGATCATTTTCATTTACCGACCCTGTACTCTCCTTTATTTCCATTGCATGCTATTATGTACTGCTTTTTTCAACCAGCTTGAAAAAGAGTTTTTGTATATAAGACCAAGCAAGAAGCCAGTTGCTCACGCTCACTCAGTCGTAGCCTTACAGGTCTGTGCCATTGTAAATAGTGAACTACAGCATTATCAAATTACCAAAGTGTTAGAAAATAAATGTGTTTCTTTATCTATTCTGCTATGTGTATTTATTCCAGGTGCATCTGATACATTCTTGAACAAGAATTAAGTATAAAGAATAAACAGTAAGAAAGCATCACCAGACTAACGTGGTCAAAGTACTATTAAGCAAGAAGTAACTGCTTCATATTAATTAACGAAGTAATTACGATCTTTAAGAGAAACTAGTGGAACAGTTACAGGAATTTCCTGATGGTTATACTAGCAATATATTTAAGGATGCATAACAACCTAACATGGATCTCATTGTAAATTGTTTATTCTTGCAGACATTTCTAGTGTAATTTTGTTTCTTTTTTGTTGTAATGCTTTTTATTCTTGTGGTGATTAATGAGATTCAGTGAGAATATATAACATTAACTGTATTTTATAATTATGGTAATTGGTTTACTGACCAACGAGCAGAATACAAAATTTACAATGTTTCTGAAGAGGTTTAGATTAACAGTGAATTCTTCTATACAATACAGATATCAATAAAATTTAAAAACAAAAAAAAGGGTGTTATTAAGAAAATAAACATTAAACATCATTACATCAAGATAAAGATGTTTATCAATGTGTGCACTGATTTTGAGATGGCATTTCACAAAATATCATATATCCCTTTAACAACATACGCTGTTGTGGAATTGCAATATCACTTAGTCTTACACCTGACAGTTAGTAACCTAGTCTGGTGCCTATCCTGGTGACATGTCCCCAGTCTCTGTAGAAGCATGTGTGACTGGGAGCAGCTTTTTCCCAAAACATAGGGTGAGGTGCATTTGCCTGTTGCCTAATGGTGGCAGTGTGAACCTTGTGAGAGATGAGGTATAGTTTTGGGAGGGATGAGCAAGGATGATGCAACATACCCTCTTCTGCACAGCCTCCAAGTGCCACACTGGACACATGGACTCCAGTTCAGGTCGGATCCTCAGGCAATACTGATGGATCAGTTGCTCCTCACCTGTTGTAAAAGGACCTTATATGGTTGCTTGAGTTACAATATGGTCTATGGGGTCTTGCCAAGTCAGGCTCGAGTTGATGATGAGCCCATCCATTTTGCCTGTGAGGATTTGGTGGATTTCATTTTTGCAAAGGTGAATGCTTGGGGACAATATGCCCCTTCTGAAGAAACTGATATTAAGCACCTTACACTTGTTAGGCTTTCGGATGAGTTTTAAGTCCTCACACTGTAGGTGAGCTGTGGTGATCTTGTACTGAAGTTGGTTATAGTTGGCAATAAATATTACTTTGCAAAGTGTGTAGAGTTGAAAACTGTTGATGAGTGTGGAGAAGAGGTCTGTCCTAATGCATGGCCCATGTGGTTTGCAGTCAAGCAGATGCCTTGCCACCATATGTTACTGAAGAAGGATATTATGAATAGAAGCAGTGAAGTACTGCATCTGAGATAGTATAGGTGGGTCACAGCTACACTGAGATCCAATTACCAAAAGCCTTTTTAAAATCAATTAGGCACAGTTGTGTCACAGCGTTCCACTGTTCCAGGGCCTTCAGTATGACATCCATAAGCTACACTAAATACAGCATGGTTGAGCAGCCCTTCAAGTTGCCAAACTGCTAGTGATCAATGAGGTGCCTTTTGTCAGCCAGCGCGAGGTTTGCTATGTGGCACTCCAACGTCTTCCTGAAGGTGTGTATGAGTGCCACAGGCTGCAGCATTTCTTGGCAGGTGACATGGACTACCTTAAGCAGTGCTGCCACAGTTGAAGCCCTCCATTGTGTGGGGCAGATTCCAGTGTGTACGCATTTGTTGTAGATGATTTCCAGAGGTGGACACAGTTCATATGCAAATTCATTTATTAGTTGTAAAGGAGGTTCACCTGAAGAAGTTATTTCATTTGTTTTCTTTAGTTACTTGTGTATGTCCAACTTCGAACAGTATGGTTTAGGTGCGATGGCTGGCGGGCTGGAGGGGATAGTTGGTGCATGCTACAACAAAATACTCGTTTATCGCATTTGCTATGTGGCCCGGGCTTTCGAGGCTAAGAAACTAAAGGTTCATACGTCACATTGTATTACACTTGTTTAGTCCTGGAGTGCGCCAGGGATATACTCTCCCCCCTAATTGTTTCAACTGTACCTTCAGGCTACTCTGAACGATTGTTAAGGCATGCTTATAGGTGAGATTCCCATCACCGATTTGAATTATGCTGACAGTGTCGCTATGCTAGCCAATTCAGCTGAGGAAAAACAGGATATAGATGCAGTAGAAAGGTCTGCTAGATCTACAAGTCTTGTTCACAGCATGCTCAAGGCAGAGGTCATCGCATCTCTACCAGATTTAAACTGTCAACGTGTCGTAAACGGTGAGGCTATAGAGAAAGTTTCAATACCTCGGATTACTTATTAAACCTTCAGATGATGTCAAGATCGATATTAAAATCGGCAAAGCATAGTCAATCGTTCTGTCCCTCCGGAATCCTCTTTGGAACTACCATCATGTATCCCTCAAGACAAAACTATAGGTCTACTGTGCATCAATACGTACCATAAGACACTTTGATGCCTCCGACCATTGCTCTCAGCGGGCTATCCAAATTTGTAACAAAAACTGTCACAAACCAAGAGATAAGATGTCATCAGGCTATAACATACGGACGGTATTGTGGATATTACAATACACATAATTATGATAATAATCCTACTCGCCTAACATATTTTAAATGCACCCATAGACATTCGAAGTGTGCAGGAGCGGTGTTGGTGCTTGTTCGGCGTTCGTAGACTGACGTACGCAAGGACGTACGTACAGACACTACAGTCACTTATACCACAATGCCGGCTTATTCATAGAAAACCATGTTTCATTTAATGAATTTATATCAGTATATTTTAACTTACTGGTAGCACTTGCGGGATTAGTGAGAAGTCATGAGGAGGGTGGGAGGAGTAGCGGGTTGCTTACGAAAGGTAGCGAGGCAGCAGTGTTGTGAAAGGAGTCAGGGAGAGGGTGATAGGAAGGTTACACTGGGTATGGGGTGGATCATGTAGAAACCCCACGCCTAGAACTAGTCTCACATAGTGAATTGTTTTAAGATACTAATTATTGTTGCCTCGGGGTACCCTGAATGTTTACGTCTTAACAGCAAGACACTGCGACCGACTACATTATAGCTCTTACCGGCACACTGCGTTTAAATAACGTGCTAGTTTACAAGCTACATATTTTACTATGAAATTTCAGCACAGTTTTTTTTTACGATAGACTTACCTATCACCATGTAAAAACACGCAGTGCACATATCGGTAGAACACAAAATCACCAATATGAGCTCCTTGAGTCGTGGTAACAGCGCCCTCTAGGTTTATGTGGAGGTTCATGTCATGAATTACATATTCCTTTGCTGTATTTTCCTTTTCAATATTAAAAGTACCTTCAATTGTATTTTTACCTCAATGTAATTAGAAATATGCCCCCAAAGACATAATTGTTTAATCATTATCATTTTTGTTTACGTAGTGCACCTTTTTCAGATCGCTTTCTAGAAAATAGTGTCAAAAATGTGGTCTATGGGCTCCTGCAGCCTGACACATTCTTATGTTATACAGGATCTCATTAGCCTTTTGTCTTTTAAGAATACTACTTGCATTATATCCTTTATTCCATATGAATCAAATGAGATTTTTCTTTTATGTGTATTATTTTTTTATCACGTTTTAAACAATATGTTACATTATCTGTTCTCTTGTATGGTGAATTCATATTATATCAAGCTTAATGAAGTAAATCAGCTTGGCATACTTTACATTATCCCAATTGCATGCACATAGGTTAAGAAAAGGGAAAAACCTCTTAATATATTCCTCATTTATTTGTGCTAGCTTCTTCACACTTCCCTCAGATTTCAGGTGTCAATGTAACTGAGCGAGCAGAGAAACTTTTCCTATGTGGTACATCCGGGAACTGAGACAGGTAAGGCATTACCCGAGAACAACAAATGGGATGTTTCAATACACAAAAGTTCTCTCAATCCACACCTGACATATATTTTTTTCTTTTATTTATTTATAATTATATGAAATATATTGTGTCCTCTCCAGAACCAAAGTGCTACTACATTATTGAGCATCAAGTTGATATATATGTGTATATTAGAGTTCTTGTTCAATATAACAACGTTCAGCTCATAACTGGTAGACATTTGTTCCTTTTGACAATTATAACCCTGATGGTCAATCAGTGTTTCAAAACCACCAGCAAATGCAACAAACATTATATTGGACAAGAAAACACAAAAAGAAAAAAAGTCATGACAAGAAAATCACCATAAAAATGTATGTACACGAAAGAAAAATGTAAGAAAGGCAAATCCACGTCCAGCTTAAGGTTGATGAGCACGTAAAAACAAAACTGAATATGAATCGGCAGAAGTAGAGTGGGAAGGTACAAGTCATTCCACACATTTTGGGAAGTATGGGCTTCCCCTTAAACTGAATAAAAGGGAGATAAAATATGAAAATACATCGCAGGTAGATTCAACATTTCACAAAGACAAGTTTTCAATCGGTTAGGAAAGAAAAGGGTTCCAAAATATTTTGGAATACGTCAATCTCAGACAAGTATAAAACACAATACTCCTCCGATAAAATGAACACATGAATCTGTTTGAATTTCTCGTAAAACAGTGTTGTCTTTGTCATCCTGTTACCAATTTACCTGCTTACTCTTGTATTGACTAAAGAAGGAACTTCGGACTACAATACAATACCTTTATAGAAGTATCTAACCCCTGAAAGGCCCAATATAGTAATACAAATTTTCCACACAAAAAAATCATACGCAATAAATAACTGGAAACTATAGTAGTTAGATCAAAGCTATAAAACCGGATGATTATGACTGAAAAGGTACACAGTAAAAACAGTTAACTATATCAACTGAACCTTAACTTTAAAATTTGAGTGTAACATTCCAACTAAATATAACCTTTGGCTAGAAACTAAAACTGTGTATTCCTAGCTTAGAAATTCTTACAATTAATAAAAAAAATTTCTATACAAAAATTACAAACATCTTCCATCTTGCTTTGTATCTATATATAAATCTCTTAAATCAAACAGCGAGTCTTTTTGCCCCTTTTTCTCGGACCTCGATGAGATATGAAAATGGGCACTGCAGTCTGTAACATTAAAAATATCAGGAAGACAGAATAGAAATCTATATATATATAAATATATATAACATGTACAATTTCTGATACACGCACACATCCTGAGGCTTCATGGTAGAGAGGCCAGAACATCAGCACATGACAATGCTACATTTCTTGCGACCTCCTGTTCGTCTACTCATCAGTTCACTTGCAGAAGCGTCTATGACCAACACTGGAGAGCTGACACCTTCTATGTCCTTGTCCAACAAAGAATACGAGAAAAATATATTTTTTACAGTAAGGTACCACTCCCAGGGAAGGACAGACAATCCAGGCAATATCTGATTTTTAGTATTGACGGTACATTTCTTTCCTGAATTACACAGGTCCTGTTCAAATCACATCTTCCTGTTTTCTCTTTGCACCAGATCTGATCTAAGTAAGACTTCTAAATGGATGCCTCCATTGTTCCTTAAAATATTTTCCATGATATTTATACACACATCACTGAGACTGTACATTTCTTATACACTTTATATCCTTGTGACTGTACACATGACCAGCATGACACACAATGCGAGTTCCTCGTCAGCATCGAGACTCACTGGAGATTTGTGGGGATGTCGGGGCATCCCGGATGTCAGCATACACGGCTGGCAGTTTTGGTGGGCTGAGGTTCTTCAAGGGGGGCAGCGGTACCCCTGTCAACCTAGCCACCTCCTCCTCCAGCTGGCGGTTGCGGCCCAACATGGCCACATAGTTATGGTGTAGCTGCTTCTGGTAGCGTATGACTCGCTCCTTCTCCTCTGTCCACTTCTTGCGCTCTTCCTCAAACTGCTGTCTCTGCAGTTCATTCTCCCGCTTCATGCCTTCGACCTCAGACTTGTACTTGTCCACCTGGAGGAGCAGGTCCTGGTCGTGTGCTCTCGCCTGGGAGCGCTGCTGCTGCGCCTGGTCCAGCTGCAGGCGCAGGTCGCCAGATTCACGGCGCTGCTGACCCATGAGGTCGTGCAGCGAATTGATTTCAGAACGTCTCCGCTCCACCTCGTTCTGGTACTGTCTCACCTGGGCTCTCAGGTGCAGCAGCTCGTGGCCGCGCGTTGTCTGGTCGCCCTGGGAATCCTTCAGCTGGGTTTTCAGCAAGGAGATTTCCCCTGCAAGAAATTACACAATCAAATCTCCATCTACATCCTGTTTTTTTAAATTACCAACCGCTAGAACATCCAAAATGTGTGAGAAAATATATCACAAGCAGCTGAAAAGTTTCTTTACGACAACAACAAACAATATACAAACCTGACTTCTGACAAAGGTTCCACTCTGTCTCCTCTAGTTGGGTCCTCAGAGTACTGAGCTCTCTCCGCAACTGCTCCGTCTGACTCTGGTGGCCGTCTCTCTCCCGGCGCACCTCCTCCAGCTCTGCCATCAGCTTCCTGCGCTCCTGCTGTAGCTGTGGATTCATATTCTTCGTTAGATTTAATTCTGATTAAATAAAATGAGTGAAATCAGAATAAAACGCAATCTAGGCTTGTCAATCATCTGATGATTAAATGACCTTTTTTTTCAAATCAATACATGAATAAACACAGGGCCACTTACTCCATTAACAAAAAGGAAGTGATTACTACTTAGTAAATCTTTCCTGTAAGTTTAGACTTTGATATAAGCAACTTACCTGGTATGTTTGGGTGGTAAGTTGCTGTTCCACCTTGAGGGCCTTCTGCTGCGCTGCCTTCAGGCGGGAGTCGTACAAGTCTCTGATCTTCTTCAGCTCTCTCTCCCACGTCTTTTCCTTCTCCTCATACACCTGGGAGGGAAAATGAGGTAAATATTTTGTGGCAATCTTATGTTGCATCCCTAGTCCTAATGAATTTTTATATATATCATTATTATTACTATGAACACTATCAATAGCTGGCTATTACCAGGACTATTACTGTTACATTACTATTGCGCAAGTGCACTATCTACTCTATGCCCCCTACCCCAACCCGCCCCATAGGTCCAAGAG
Organism: Penaeus vannamei; assembly: GCF_042767895.1. Taxonomy (NCBI): domain Eukaryota; kingdom Metazoa; phylum Arthropoda; class Malacostraca; order Decapoda; family Penaeidae; genus Penaeus; species Penaeus vannamei. The sequence continues at coordinate 41,188,756 of NC_091558.1, read as the reverse complement.
TCCCCAAGAGTCTACGAGTCCTAAAGAGCCCGAAAGCCGTAAAGCGTCTGAGGGCTACAGCGTCAGGGGCGTCAGGTGCGCGTCGTGGGCGTGGCCGCCGTCTCCCGCCCTACCTTGAATATCACCTGCTCGTTCTGCTCCATGGTCTCGCGGAGCGTGTTGATCTCGGAGTCCTTCTCCTTGAGCATGGCCTCGAGTTCCGCCACGCCGGAGTCGGAGGGCGAGGGCGTCTGGTGGTGCTCGTCGAGGGTGAGCTCGCTGATGGAGCCCGCCACGGAGCCGCAGATGGTGCGGTCGAGGCCGGGGTTGGAGCCCGTCACGGACACGGACCGGTCCAGGCCCAGGTTGGAGCCGCTCACGGAGCCCGAGCGGTCCAGGTTGGAGCCCATCACGGACGCCGAGCGGTCCAGGGCCACGGTGGAGCCCGAGCGGTCCAGGCCCTGCACGGAGCCCGTGTGGTGGCCGCCGCCCATGCGCGACAGGTTGGTCACGGAGCCGCCCATGCGCTGGTGCAGGCCGCCGCCGCTGCCGCCGCCGGGGCCGGCCGCGTGGTGGTGGTGGTGGCTGTGGTACTGGTACTGGTGGTGGTACTCGCTCGAGAGGTTCTTGAGGCTGTCGTAGCGCGGCAGGTCCGTGCTGCTGGACGAGTAGCCGTTGGCGCGGCTGTAGGCGATGGCGGCGGCGTTGTCGTAGGCGCTGGACAGGCGGTTGTCGTAGGCCGACAGGCGGTGGTGGTGCGGCTGGCCGTCCTCGATGTTGCTGCACGTGGACTGGTGCGACGGCGGCCGCGGCGGCGGCGGCGGGTACGACGGGGGGCTGTTGTTGTTGTTGCTGCTGTTGTGGCTGCTGCCGCTCGTGTTCATGTTGTTGTTGATGGCGCTCGTGTTGCTCCCGCTGCTGCTGCTCATGCTGCTGTTGTGGCTGATGTAGCTGCTGTTCTTGTTGTTCATGGAGATGTTCTTGTTGTTGTGGAGCTTGGTGAGGCTGTTGTACTTGTTGTTGTTGTCGGCGTGGTCGTAGTAGCCCCGCGAGGACAGCGGCGTCACCAGCCCCCGCCGGTCCAGCGAGTAGCTGTTGTGGCTCAGCGTCTTCAGGTCGCCCATGCCTGCGGGGGGAGGAGGGGAGGGGGGTTAGAGGGCGGCGGGCGGAGGCGAGGCTTAAACTGGGCATTAATCAACACCAGATCTGGGTTTTTATATGAACTGTCAGCAATATACTTGCTTGTGGTCATTATCAATCATGGAAATAAATTTAATTAAAAATTTAGTAAAAATATTAACATTCTTAGTATATAATTCTGAGATAATATGATACAAGATGATAAATTCATACTACTACTACTATTATGAGAGATATATAGATAGATAGATAGACAGAGAGAGAGAGAATCGCGAAAAAAAAGAAAACGAGAGAAAAATAAAGAAAACGAGAAAGAACG
>NC_091558.1:41166008-41186818 GCF_042767895.1 Penaeus vannamei | reverse complement strand
GGTTTGCGTAAATGGAATTTAAAAGGGTATAAGGAGGGGGTAAAGGAGAGTAGGAAGGGGAGGGAAATGGAGGCGGGTGAGGAGAAGAATAGGAGGTTAAATAAAGTTGAGATAAGAATAAGTGAAAGGGAGGTACCTGAAGGAGAGCGAAAGATAGACAGAGGCGGAGACGAGACCAAAGAAAGGACAAGAGGAGACAAAGAAGTATAAAAGCGAGAGAGAGAGAGAGAGAGAGAGAGAGAGAGAGAGAGAGAGAGAGAGAGAGAGAGAGAGAGAGAGAGAGAGAGAGAGAGAGAGAGAGAGAGAGAGGAGAGAGAGAGAGAGAGTGTGTGTGTGTGTGTGTGTGAGAAGTATAAAAGCGAAAGAGAGAGAGGGGGGGGGGGCTGCAAGAAACGGCGAGGAAGAATATAAAAGGGAACGAGAAATATAAAAGCGAAAGAGAGAGTGAGAGGGGTGCAAGAAACGGTGAGAAAGTCCTTGCGCGTTTTCCCGAATCACACTGCACGTCCTGGCTTCCGACGGGCGACTTCCTCCTCCTCCTTTTCCCTCCTCCCTCCTCCCTCCTCCCTCCTTTTGTCCTCCTCCCTCCTCCCTCCTCCCTCCTTCCCCCTCCCCCCTCCCCCTTCCTCTCTCCTCCTCCTACCTCCGCCCTCCTCCCTCCTCCTCTTCCTCCTCCTCCTTCCTCCTCCCTCCTCCTCCCTCCTCCTCCCTCCTCCTCCTTCTTCCCTCCTCCTCCTCCCTCCTCCTCTTCCTCCTCCTCCGCTCTTATCGCCCGCGGCTCTTGGTCTCCCCCCCCCCCCTTCGAGTGATATGCCGTTCCTGGCCGGGCTCTTCGGATAGACCTGACAGGACGCGTCTGCATGGGGGGTGGAGGAAAGGGAAAGGGAAAGGGGCAAGGGGAGAGGAAGGGAAGAGAAGAGGGAGAGGGGAAGGAGCAAAGAGGGTAGGGGAAGATTGTAAGGGGAAAGGGAAAAGGAAAGGGGCGAGGAGGGTAGAGGGAAAAGGGGAGGGGAAGGGAAGAGGGAGATGGGAAAGGGGAAGAGGGAGGGAGGAGGGGTGAGGGAAAAGGGGGAAAAGGAAGGATAGGGGAGGGAAAGCAGGAAAGGAAGAGGGAATGGGGAAGGGTGAAAAGGGAAAGGAGGAGAGGGATGAGCAAGGGAAAAAGAGGATTGGGGGAGGGGGAGAGGGAGTTGAAAGAAAGACAGAGGAAGAGAAAGGGGGGGGTGGGAGAGAAGGCAAGGAGAAGAAAGAGTTGGAGGGGAATAGGGAGGAAGAACTGCAGGTGGGAGAAGGAAGAAGTTGGGGGAAGTGGACGGATAAAGGGAAAGAAGGGATGAGGTGGAGGGGAAGAAGTTGAATGGAGAGCACGAGAGAGACAGATAAACAGACAGACAGACAGACAGACAGACAGACAGACAGACAGACAGAGAAAGAGAAAGAGACAGAAAGGAGAAAGAGACAGAAAGGAGAAAGAGACAGAAAGGAGAAAGAGACAGAAAGGAGAAAGAGAAAGAAGGGAGAAAGAGAGAGAGAGAAATGGGGAAAAGTCCGTAATGATTTCCTGTCTGTCTCCTCTCCTCCTCTCTTTCTCTCTCGCCGCTCGGCCGTGGCGAGAACGGGTTGTTGAGGCTGTTTACCTCCCTTTTTAGTGCATTATTTTCCTGCCCAAAAAATAGATCTGAATATATCCTACTTAAAGACATTTTTTACCCCTTTCAAGAACTGAAGTAGGCGTTTAAGACGGTGGGAAATTGTTATATTTTTGGAGTCATTTTTTCGAGTAATAAGATTTAAGATTTCGAAAATGGCCTAGAAGAGGGCGGTTCTTTCGTGTTTTGAGAATCGCGACCATAAATCCAGGGCCAAGTGGTGCAGGGAAGAAAAATGACATATGGTTGGCTGGCTGCGTTTGTTGCGACGGGAGAACGACAAACGGTACACCTTCTCGGGGTTCTGTTAACGGTTTGGGAGAAGTCGGGGCGTATTCCATTGTCTTTTCGCTGTGATGGTGATGTTGTTATGATGCGATATGTTGCGATGTGATGTAGTTATGTGATGTGTTGTGATGTGATGATGCATTTGGTGTGTTTCGATGTGATATTATTGTGTGATATGTTGCAATGTGATGTAGACCTAATTATGTGATGTGTTGCGATGTTATATGTTGCAATGTGATGATGAAGACCTAATTATGCGATGTTCTGCGATGTGATATTATGTGATGATGTTATGCGATGTGATGATATTATGGTGTGACGTGTTGCTCTGTGATGTCAGTATGATGTGGTGTTTCGATGCCATACTGCAGATCAGTGGTATGTGGTCGTTGAGCGATTTGGTTTCGTATTGTCGCACTGTGTCGCTGCTGCTGCCGTCATCATTATTTTTGTCGTATTTATCGCCGATTTGATGGAGGCGAATGTACACCGCCCTCATTATCAATGCCGTAATTGAGATCGGCCGACAGGTGATATTGGGGAAGAGAGAGAAGAAAGGGAGGGAGGGAGGGAGGGAGGGGAAGGGGGTGGTATTGTGGGCCGCCGGATATGACTTCACGTACTAGCAATGCTGGAAGAGAGTGGTGAGGGAGGAGGAGGAGGAGGGAGTAGTAGGAGAGGAAGAAGAGGAGGAAAAAGATGAAGAGGAAGGAGGAAGAGGTTTGTTGGCTAATGAAAGAGGAAGGGAGAAGAGGAAGAAGAGGATTGGGTGTGGATGGGGTAAATTGACGAAGAAAGGAAAGAGGGGGTGGGGTGGAGGGGGGTGGGGGAGGGCGGGCGCAGGATGTTTGCATTGTTCCGTCAGATTGGTGACTTACCTTATTTATTCCGTTTTCTCTTTGTTATTCCTTTATTTCCATTCGTTTCCTTCGTTACTGCCTTCCTTTTCACATTTCCTCTACTTATTCACGCGATATGTGTGCGTTTGTTCAAGACACGTAATTTTTTGTGTGGAAACGAAGAAATGGGCTTGTTTAGGGGAACACATGCATTTTTGTTCACGAAACAGGAAGTCTGTGTTTCTTTGGGAGGATGTGAAAGTCGGAGAACAAGAGAGAGCGTGTGTTTGTATGTATGGTTATGATTGTGAATGGGTGCGCGCGTGTGTGTATGTGCGTATGTACTATGGGTGCGTGTACATAAGTGCTTGCATTGTGTATCTCACTTTCATGTCAGTCTATGTAAGTAGAATAGCGGATATATATCCTGGAGTTTTGTTTTTCATTATGCTTTATTGTATTTTTTTTATAACTAATTTGTACAAGAATTGTATTTATCTTAGCGGGATCCATGTACGCATTCATTTACACACTCCACATGCACACATGTGCACAGATATGGACATATTCACAGACATACACACACACATCCACAGACATGCACACACATCCATATGCGCACACATCCATATGCGCACACATCCATATGCGCACACATCCACATGCACACACATCCACATGTACGCACATCCACATATACACATCCACATGCACACATATGCACACATACATCAACACATATGTGCACACATGTATATCTGTACATATGTACACACACACACACACACACACACACACACACACACACACACACACACACACACACACACACACACACACACACACACACACACACACACACACATATTTGCACATACACATACTCATGCACATGCACATGTGCATGCACACACACACACACACACACACACACACACACACACACACACACACACACACACACACACACACACACACACACACACACACACACACACACACTTATTTACACATGCACATACTCACACACACGCACATGCGCATGCACACGCACACCCACCCACCCACCCACCTACACACACACACACACACACACACACACACACACACACACACACACACACACACCCACACACACACACACACACACACACACACACACACACGACACACACACACACACAAACACACACACACAAACACACACACACACACACACACAAACACACACACACACACACACACACACACACACACACACACACACACACACACACACACACACACACACACACACACACACACACACACACACACACACACACACACACACACACACACATTCTCGCTCATTCACTGGCACATTAAATTCAATTATTTTTCTTCCCCCTCTTGATCAGAAAAAAAGAAATGTATTCATTGTTTTTTCATGACATTTTTTAAAACTATATTATACTTGCATTCTTAGATAGAGTCTTTGTAACAGACAAACACTCTAACCCTGTTTTCCTCTCTGTTTCAGATCCACGTTCATAGGTAGCCCCCAGAACCATTCTACCTTCTCTCCACTTTGCGTAAGCCCTAAGTAGCACCGCCGGCCCAGCATTTCCGTGCGCCCCCCTCTCTGCAGCAAGGGCGGCCAAAAATAAATAAATAACAGAATGACCCTAGACCACTTTAACCCCGGGGGTCCCGTCATCCTCAAGTGGGACCCCAAAAACCTCGAGATTCGCACCATGTCGGTGGAGAAGACTCTCGAGCCGTTGGTCATTCAGGTGACGTCAGAGGTTGAGTTGTGGACCAAGACCCTGGATTTTGGCGAAACTGCAAGGGGAGGTGCTGATGGTTTCCAGGAAAAATGAGAAAGATGTAGAGAGAGGGAGATGTAGATGGATTTGGGAAGAGTGATGACAATGTTCATATTTTTTCTTTTTTCTTTTTTTTTTTTTTAGATCATGGACTCTGAGAACAGGAAACAAGTGTGATTTACGCATGTAATTCATTTTATTGTTTTTGAGTTTTATTTTGCAAATTAATAATAATAATAAAAAAAAAAAGAATGAATTTTCAAGAATGTTCTTTAGCAACTGAAATTATCATTACATTGGCTGTTGCAAAGCAGATTTGATATTAAAGGTTTGAAACAAGTCCATCAGCATTTTTTACTGCAGTTGTGATTCAGTGATGCTCAGAACATGCAAGAAAAGTTACTATCAATAAAGATGCATTAAGACAACTTCATAAGTGGAAGTTAAGTTTAGGAAAATAATTATGAATGGTGTAAATATTATATTATGCCAAAAGAAAGTGTATGCAAAAGTAGAAATGTAAAGCATTGATTCTTGATTTTGTAATGTATGATTTTCATATTGTTTTCATAGAAAGGAAGGTCGAAAGTAAGACCAGCAAACCAATATTTTTTTTCTTTTTCCAGTGATCGTAAGAAATGCAAAATGAGCCTTTTCCAGAGATATTCCTAGAGAGAATTTTTTAGTGGTGTACGTTTTGAATTTTTTGCAGCACCACCACCATAGAAAGTGGGTGAACCTTGGCTTTTCTTGTGTAGTGGAATTAGCGCTCGATTGAAGAGAGGAAATGGCCAATCTTTCGTTTAACTATCTTTTGTTATAGTCATTTTCCAAAGAATATCTTTTTTTTTATTTTGTCTCTTTTATGAGTGTTTTGGAATTTTGAGCCAAGCTCTGGAGACACCCCTACCCACCCCTCTGGGAAGAAGCTGGTTGCGTTGATTTTGGAACAGAAAAAGGAGGGAGCCGGAAAGAGAGGGAGAAAGAAAAAGAAATAACAATAACCCCTAAGAAGAAGAGGACTTGAGCCAAGAGATTTGGAAGACGTCGCCTCTCCCCCCTAACCCTTTTGCCACCCCTCCCCCCCCAGATCCAAAATGTTTTTCACAAGGAGGCGATTCTCTCTTTCTCCGTGCTGTAATGGTACTTGTGCACTGTGTGGCTCTTGTGTACGATGGTCAACTTGGATTTGTTTTGATATATAAAGAATACATATATATATATATATTCGTACCCCCCCCTTCTCCCGTGCCCCATCATTCCTCCTCCATATATATACCCTCCACTGTTTTCTCCCTCCCTAGACCCCCCTCTCCACTCAATGCCAAGACTTACAGATCTGACAGGAGATTCCGACACCATTGCTGTTGGCCGTGCACTTCTTGTAACTCCCCCTCCCCCCCACGCCCACCCATGTTGTGCCGTTAACTGGAAGGCCGTGTTTGGAAATAAATCAAACCCCCTCACTACCCCCTCACCTCTGGTCTCTCTCTTTTTGTTTTTCTTTTTTTGTGATTGCTGTTTCATCACTTAAACCGTTTTATAGATTACGATGACAGTTTACCTTTTGAAGGATGATTTGCATATGAAGAAGATCTCTGCATTTATTGTTATTATTATTATTATTTATTTTTTTTATTCATTCTCTATTCTCTCTCCTTCATAGTGTTTCAGTGTGTAAGTGAATGCATAAGCTTCTGAGTGAGTGTTGAGACTAGGTGACTTATTGAGAGTGAGTTAAGGACTGAGAGTGATAGGGGTGAGTGGAATGGAGTGAGTGAGTGAGATTCCATTACTGAGTGCGAGTGCATGTGTGCCTGAGAGTGAGAGAGAGAGGGGTGGGTGAAGTGAATGAGTGAATGAATTGTGAGAGTGAGTGGGAGTGAGTGAGTGAGTGAGTGAGTGGGGGTGAGTGAGTGAGTGCGTGCGTGTGGGTGAGTGAGTTAGTGAGTGAGTTAGTGAATGAGTTAGTGAGTGAGTGGGGGTAGGTGAGTGAGTGAGTTGGTGAGTGGGAATGAGTTAGTGAGTGGGAGTGAGGAGTGAATAGGAGTGAGTGAGTGAGTGAGTGAATGTGTGGGTGGGTGGGTGGGTGGGTGAGTGAGTGACTGAATGACTGACTGACTGACTGAGTGAGTGTGCTAGTAAGAGAGAGTAAAAGTAAAAGAGAGGAAAATAGATGTGTGGTCATGACAATGCTTTGCATATATTTTTTTTATAACTACTCTTTGCCCATTCTCCATCACAATTATATAAAAACCATTGAATTTACACTTACTAATCATTGAGAATGCATACTTGTTGCTCAGTCACTTTTCTTGCAATTGCATGCCTCTTGACTAAAGTAAAATATATATATTTTTCAATGTGTACTTCATAAACTGGTCCTGACCGGATGAATTACTTTTATATGTGGATTTCTACAGAAGTCCAAGTATTGGTAAGACTGCAAATCATTTGGCAGTGTTTGTATGGTACATTGCTTTTTCTAAAGTATTAGTTTGATTTGTTCAATTTTATGTTTGTTTGTTTATTATTTATAGAATTGGCTGAAGTTATTCATGAGTCAGTAAGTCATGAATACTTTTATTTTTATTATTTTTTTATGCGTGTAGTGTTTACATGTGTATGTATAAATATTTTTTTTCTCCAGTAAGTCTGGCTGTTTAAACTACCCCAGTTCTTTGAGCATCACGAGAGCCTAATCCAGGGCCCTGTCTGTCATGTCCTGTTGTTTTAATACCTTTATTTTTTTTCTTTCCCCTCCCTTTTCTTAGGTTTGATGTGCATGTAGTGTTGAGTAAAGCCAGGAGTGCATGGTAAAAAGTTTTTCTTTGTCGTTGGACTTAGTGCATGAACCCTCTAGTGAGCGATGAAGCCCTCTGTCTAAGCGGGACAGCTTAGTTTGAAATTTGAGAAAGAGAAAAATCAAAGAGAGGAAGTAAGGATTACAGAGAGAAAGAGATAAAAAATAAAAAAGTAAACAAATAAAAAAGTAAAAAGAACTCTGAAAGACTTTGCACAAATACAGATACACACAGTGTTTACAGCATCACGAGTCACTTGTGCGGACGAGGTGTCTCGATGCTTAAACGGCGTGCAGGATAAGGGAATTCACTAAAAAGCCTAAGGAATCCCCACCAGAGCAAGATCAGTACTTCGGCACCATGCCCGAGCAAAACTACCCCAGCATGCCACCGGGCACCGATAACGGCAGTGGCCTGGTGCTTCGATGGGACATTAAGAACCTTGAGATCAAGACCCGGTCAGTCGAAAAGACCCTAGAGCCCCTAGTCATACAGGTAATGAGTTTTACAGCTTGGGGGGGATTCACCACCACTACAGTGTGTTGTGTTGTGCTGAGTCTGTGGGGTTTCTCTCCATCCCTGTATATTATCTCAAGGGATGGCTTTTTCTCTCTCTGCGGTGGCTAACTTGTTCTTCCCTGCCGGTGGGTGTGCTTTGGAGAACCCTGTGTTTGATTTTTTTTTTTTTTTTTTTTTTTTTTATCTTTTATCTTGCCGTTAAATGTATAAAGTTGTATTGCAAAAATTTTCATGTTTACTTGAGTTGAATATAATGTTGACACAAATCATGTAATTGTTGTTCTTGTTAATGAGGTATGATTTTGAGATAATCATTGGATTGTAGGAATATTTTAAAGTCTATTAATGTTCATCTCATTTATATAGATAGCTGGTTCTTGTTTGTATTTGTCTGATAAATTTTTAAAAAGATATATGTATAGACTCAACTAAAAGGATTATATACAAAAATTACTTTGTACTTTATTGAAAACGACCACACCTTTGATTATATAGTGCTTTATTATTGTTTTACTACAGGTAATCAAATCAATGTAAAAAAAAAAAGTAATAGCTAGTTTATGAATAAAAGAAAAGCAATGTCTTTTAAGTGGATAGGAGAGAAATGGGCTTTTGAAGGTAGTACTAGAGTGGAAATATGATACTTTTTTTGTTCTTTTTATTATTATTTTTTTTTTATACGAGTTTTGGTTTGATTATAATATGCTTACTGTACAACTGTAGTTGGTTTGTAGTAAGTACATATGTAGATTGTTTTTCTTTGTTTTTGTATGTCCTTTTGCTTTCTTTAAAGATTAAATTTTTATTCTTTGGTTTTCTCCAGCATATTGTGATATTGTCAGTTTTTGAAAGTTTATTTTACACCTTGACCTACAGTTGAATAATAATTTTGTTGCAAATCTGTATTTCCTCCAGTTGAAGTTTCCAGTTCTTCTTTTCAGTTTCTTGTTTTTATGATTTATTATTTACCCTCAACTATAGCTTTGAACCTAGCCATTGATTTTACCCCTCAACCTTAACCCCACTCCAAAACTCCACTTATCACACCAAAGCTAACTTCACTCTGTCACTCATGCATACCTGTCCGTCCGTACCATTAGGTCACGACCCTTGTCAACACCAAAGGCCCCTCCAAGAAGAAGAAAGGGCGGAGCAAGCGTGCCCACGTGCTGGTTGCGGCAGTGGAGGCAGCCACGCGAAACTTCATTGAGCGTGGGGAAGAGATCGCCTATGAGAACCCTGACATCAAGGGCGAGATGCTGGGCGCTGTCGAGGAGGTTCGCAAGACAGGTAGGCGTTGAAGGTGCAGGCTGCATGGTGCGAGCATGGCCCAGGTCTCCAGGCCTTTGTGGGCAGTTCTCTAGTGTTTGTTATTTGTTATTTGAGTTTTTTCTCATGTATGCTGTTGGTTTGTTCTTGTGGTAATTTTTTTTTATTATATAGTCTTGTTTATTTATCTATTGATTGATTTGTTTGTTGAAGTTCTGTTTATGAGTATGTTTTGGTTTATTATTATTATTATTATTGTTATTTTCATGATTTTGTCATAAGTTAAGATTATTTTTTAGCCATTAGTGTTTTCCTTCAACTTTCAACTCATTCTTTTGCATTAACATTTGACCTAAACGTGTTGTTTTCATTCTTTTGCTCTTGTAGTCCAATAATAGAAGACATTTGAACTGCCCTTAAAATCCAAATTTTGACTATTTGTTCTCTTGAAACATGATATAAAGACCATTGTGTTTTAGTGGGAATGAATACTCTGATAATGTATCCAAATAAAAGACCTTTCATTTAGTGCTTTGTGTATAGAGAAAGTGTGTTAATTAAAAAGACATCCAGACTTGTTTTTTGACACCTTGTCCTGGGGTTTAATTGGTTTTAGATTTATGTAAGTGCAGGATCTCTTAAATTGGTAGAGGACCCAGTGTAATTTTGGTATTTTCCTGTCTTTTTTCTGTGTTAGTTGATCATCACATTTACTACAAATACAGTAGGATATTGAGAATGGCTTCATTAAAATATTAGTTCCTTTCTGGTTCATTTTTCCCGTGTATGTATGATTGTTTATAGATTCAGAATACAGTAGTTTGTTTATTTTAAAATTTGAGTGGTAATCCAAGTGTTTTATAAATAAGACTGAAAAGCACATTGCATTTTGTAGTTTTTATGTTTTTGTGTGCATAACCTATGCATGTGATTTTATTAAGTGGCCTCATTTGACATGGTTTTTAGTATAGCATAATTAGACAACATTACGACCAGGGCATCTAAAGTTCTTGAATTAAGAATGACTTTTTGGCCTTACTCCCTGCCTGCCCAAGGAGATACCATGTCGCGAGCTGCCCGGGAGTTTGCCGAAGACCCTTGTAGCAGTGTGAAGCGTGGCAACATGGTGCGGGCTGCTAGGAACCTCCTCTCGGCTGTCACACGCTTGCTCATCTTGGCTGATATGGTGGATGTCCACCGGCTCCTCAAGAGTTTACAAGTGGTGAGTTTTGTGAAATAGGTGTTGGGTTTGGTTTTTCATGTTCAGAAAATATTGAAGATTTTGAATAGGGTCTTTCTTGTGTCTTTATAAATGATTGTGTATGCATTTGCTTGGAAGTGAACAACATACAACACACACATTATAGTATACTATAGAAGAAAACTATAGAAGACTACATGCGGTGTCCCCCAAGCCATGTGTAGTCTTCTATAGTATACTATATCCGATATAGTATACTATACATATACTCACACACACATACAAACAAACACAACTCATACACACATACTTGAACATTTGCACACACACATACACACACACACATATACCCACACACACCCACAAATTGCCAATTATTCATCCATCATTTCCACTCTCCTTCTTAGGTGGAAGACGACTTAGAGAAGGTCAAAAATGCCTCCAGTCAATCAGAGCTGCTCGACAACTTCCGTCTGTTTGGCAAGAACACAAGCGACCTCATCAATCAGGCAGCAAAGCGGCAAAATGAGCTGAAGGACCCAAGGCTCCGTGACGACCTTGCCTCAGCACGTGCGGTGCTCAAGAAGAACTCCATGATGCTCCTAACAGCCTCTAAGGTAGGTGTTGGTGGAGGGGCTTTGTCAGCTGTATTGAGGAACATAGGAAAAATATCTGTCACCTCGTCATTCACTGTGATTGATGGTTTTGGTCTGTGTAACATTAGATGCCAGTCAGTGATTAAAGCTTGCATACTTTTTCTGATGTTTGTTGATACAGCTGTTGGTACTTGTCACATGATATATTCCCTAAAAGATTCGCTTAATCTTAAATCTCTTTTTGTGATTGTGCTGTGACTTGGTTGTTAGAATTATTGAATTTTAAGGGTTTCATTGTACAGTAGAGCCTGCCAGAATGAAATCTGATAAATATATAAAAGATTTGAGCTGAATTTTCAAAATTTTAAATGTCCATACATGTTGGTCATGTTTCAGCTCATATGTATATTCAGAGATAGGTTTTGTATAAACACTTTATGTTTATGCTCTTTTCCTATAGCGTTTTCCCCTGTATTCATCCTGTTGCAATATGCCTTTTGTATCATAACTTTTCTTGTACATAGTGTGGCTCAACTGTATTCTGAACTCAGGCTGTGGGTACCTCTGTGATCTTAGCCATTAGTTATATCACATGCTTCTGGCTGATGTTTTCTGAGCTGGCAGTCACACTGCTTTGAAGTTGAGAAGTATGGCTTTGTGCAGATTATGATTGCATTCTTCATTTTGCTGGCCAAAAAAGCTACAGTGAGAATAGATGGCAGATTAGTATATATATTTTTTTTACTTCATAGAATATATTTTACATTTTTTGTTTTTTGTTTGAATGTGATTTTGCTCCAAATCAGGTAAGAGTTAGCCAAGGCTAAGAGATGTTAAGCCAGTAGTATACAATATTGTACTCTGCAGGGAGCTATAAAATGGCCTAGCTGTTATCTTGAAATTGGCACTGAATCTTGTTGCTTGTACAAATTCCTTATTGTCTCTGCATAGCAATGAAACTGCAACTCATATTAAAAGTAAAAATAAATGAAAAAAATTATCTAAAATATATTAACAATTAGCAGCATAGCAGGTACACTGGCTTTGCACACAAGTTTAGGTGAGGGGAAAAAAAAGCCAAGCAAACAAACCTACTTTTAAGCCCACTCCAAGTCTTACGGCACACTCCAACCCCCCCAATCAACCTCACAGGCGTATGTGCGGCACCCAGAACTGGCAGCAGCGAAGGCCAACCGTGACTTTGTGTTCAAGCAAGTGTGCGAGGCAGTGAACACCATCAGTGACGTAGCCCAGGGTAAGGCCACGGGGGCGGGCCAAATGCCCTACGAAGGCCCGGGAGAGCTGGCTTCGGCCCTTGATGACTTTGATGTGAGTATCGCAGGAGTTCCTGGTGGACATTGGATCATTGCACTTTATTTTTCGTTTATTTGCATGGAGAATATATATATATACATCTTTTTTTTCATTGATATTAATATGTTGATATTAATATGTTGTTGATGATATATTGTGATTAAACATTTTAGAGCATTGCTGATAAGTGATATATGATAAGATGGTAAAAAAATAAAATTGCTACTCTCTTTACTCATATCTCTTAGTATGTGAGAATGATAGTGAGTGTGTGAGTGTGTGAGTGTGTGAGTGTGTGAGTGTGTGAGTGTGTGAGTGAGAGTGAGAGTGAGTGTGAGTGAGAGTGAGAGTGAGAGTGAGAGTGAGAGTGAGTGAGTGAGTGAGTGAGTGAGTGAGTGAGTGAGTGAGTGAGTGAGTGAGTGAGTGAGTGAGTGAGTGAGTGAGTGAGTGAGTGAGTGAGTGAGTGAGTGTGTGTGTGTGTGTGTGTGTGTGTGTGTGTGTGTGTGTGTGTGTGTGTGTGAGAGAGAGTGTGTGAGAGAGTGTGTGAGTGCATGTGTGCATGTGTATGTGTATGTGTATGTGTGTGTGTGTGTGTGTGTGTGTGTGTGTGTGTGTGTGTGAGTGCGTGTGTGTATGTGTATGTGTATGTGTGTATGTGTGTGTGTGCGTGGCTGTGGTGATGTATGTGTCTCTAAATGTCCATATCTGGGTATATTTGTTTTGAATATTGACTTTCTTTGTGGCTCAGTTCAGACTAGTATTCATTTATTAAGTGTAAGTCATGTTTCCTTATTTCTCACTTTCACTATGAGGCAAAGAGGACTTTGTGTTCTATTAACTCAACCTATCAGTAACAAGTACTATTCTAGAATTATGTGATGCCCTTGTATTGCAATGTTGTCAAAAGGGAAATTGAATTATGGACATCTAGATAAGCAGATTGATAGAAATGCATTAACATAGTTTAACCCAGTGCTGACGGGTAAATATGTTTGGCAAGTGGACGTAAGAACAGGATTCTTGGCGCCATCGTCAATTTCCCCTGTTTGCGCCTGGCTCAATCAGTAGTTTGCGAGCAGCATTTGGCACCTCAAAGCTTTTATTTTGCTATTTTTTATAAAGATATTATAATTTTGAAGGTTTACCTTCATTATAGGTGCCATTTCCTAAAATCTTTACCATATAAATGAAGCCGCTACTATCAGAGAAAAACAAACTCCGTCTGACAAGCCATAGGCGTGGGAATGGGCATGATACGATGCCATCCGTTTTTCGATCCACAACAGCCATAGCATGCGCGTACATGCCACCTGTTGGCTACAGGTTAAGTAAACATTAACATGATTTGGCTCTTACTCTCCAATTTCTCAAGAAACGTTGATTTGTAAGCCAGTGATATACAATACAGAGTCGTATTTATGAATCTCTTTTTGGACTAGTTTATGCTTCGAGTACTTGTATACATGGATTGTCTACCAAGGTATCTTGTT
The DNA here is from genome assembly GCF_042767895.1 of Penaeus vannamei. Classification (NCBI taxonomy): domain Eukaryota; kingdom Metazoa; phylum Arthropoda; class Malacostraca; order Decapoda; family Penaeidae; genus Penaeus; species Penaeus vannamei. The sequence goes on along the minus strand of NC_091558.1, from coordinate 41,173,041 downwards.
ATTGTTTTTTTTTTTTTTTTTTTTTTTTAATTTTTATACAGGGATGGCTTTCACAGGGACTAAGTCATCATTATTGATCTTATTATTGTGGGTAACATTATCATGTTAGTAATGATATTACCAACGATATTGTAAAAGCTTAAATTAACAGTAATAGAAAAAAAATATATATTGAGGAATGGGATAAATAGCTTATGTCAGGTAAGCCTAATGATTGACTCCATGGGTGACTAAGCATTTGTGGAGCCATCTATTTGTTTCAAAAAGTTGTGTTGGCTAATGCATTTTAGAGTCATGTACTCTACTTCATTTTCCATATAACAGATCATCAACACAGGAATAGGTCCTTACCCTAACATGCCAATATATAGATCTTTTCCTGCTGCTGGGGAATACCATTTAATTTTGGGTGCCTTGACCCCATTTTCTGTCTTGTCCCATTCTAACAGATCCTCTCCCCCTCATCCCCCAACAGGAACGCATCAACATGGACCCACTGACCTACAACGAAGTGCGAACCCGTCCTTCCCTCGAGGAGCGTTTAGAGTCCATCATCAGTGGGGCAGCGCTCATGGCAGACTCATTCTGCACAAGGGACGACAGGAGGCTCAAGATTGTCGAGGAATGCAACGCTGTGAGACAGGCTCTGCAGGACCTTCTGACAGAATATATGGATAATGTGAGTATAGGGTTGCACTGGTGATTTCAAGATGTTTTATGTCTCCCACCCTAGGTGTTGGTAAGTTATCTGCTGTTTAATGGCTCCCACAGCATTGTCTTTGGATTCTGAGAATGCATTACCTTCTGCTTTTTAATCTCTCACTGTTAATTGACTTTTGTTGTAGTTCTGGTATGGTTAGTTTTTCTTCTGAGCATTTTAGATATCTTGCAATTGTGATAAGATATGAGATAGGGATTTTTGCCTTTTTGGTGTTTTAATGGATTGATTACTCCTTTGTGATACAGATGAAATTAATTTTTGTTTGAAATTTACTACCTTTTTGGTATAAATGTTTCAGCCATGTTCATATATTTACAATATATGATATAACAAGAACATTTTAAAGACAAATACAAGATTTCCAAAAATATTTCCCAATCAGTATTGTATTTGGAGATCAGGTATGGGAAAACAAACACAGCCATAATAAAAAAGAAGTCAGTTCATGTGAATGTTTTTCAACTTCACATATGTATCAACTTTTTATTTACCAGAGAAATGAGTTGAGCACATTTCAGATCTTACATTATACCTCCCCTCCTTCAGATGGGACGCAAGCAACCCTCGGAAAATCTGGACAAGGCAATTGATCACATGTATCGCAAGACCAAGGACCTCAGACGTCAACTGCGTAAAGCTGTAGTTGATCACGTTTCAGATAGGTTGGTATTTTTTTGGTATTTACTTTTATCCTTGATATTGATTTTCTTTTAATTTTGATTGGTGAGTGTCAAAGTGGATAGTAGATGTGAATATCAGGTTTTATCACGAATTGGTCAGACTTTTTTTTTTTCTTGTCATTAGAAAACTGGTGTGATGTGGATTACTTGAGATGTACTTTTTAAAAAAGTATATGAGAGTCATAGTTAGTCAATTTGTCTTTTATATTTGTATATTTTGTACCTCTGAATGTTCATGTCTGTAACTAAAAGTTAGCTGTCAGTTTGGTATATGTTTATTTAGTGATAATGCAATTTTTATTTGATTCTCAGGTCTAGTATATAATTTTTTTATTGTTTTTTTTTTACTTGTACATTACAGTATATCACCTAAGTTTTATTTAACTTAGATAGCTGTGTGTACCGAGGAACTTGTCAGTTTGTGTGTCTGAATAACTTGCTTTTGAATTTCAGTTTCTTAGAGACAAATGTACCACTGCTAGTTTTAGTTGAAGCTGCAAGGAATGGCAACGAGAAGGAAGTGGAGGAGTACGCACAGGTGAGTGGATAGCAGACCTCTTGTGGGGCTGAATACTGGAAAACGGGGATTGACGGACTAACGGACTGTTGATGAAAATGGATGAATGCAAATATATTTATCATGTCTCAGTGTTAATGCTTAAATATGTGGATATCAGAGTACTGTATTAGTATATTTGTAATTTGATAAGCTTGAATTGTACTCTTCTGCATTCACTTATTTCCTGAAATTTATCTATACTATACATTAATCTTTCATTCTCTCTTGTCTTTTAGGTCTTTACTGAACATGCAAACAAATTGGTGGAAGTTGCAAACTTGGCCTGCACCATGTCCAACAATGAGGATGGTGTGAAGATGGTGCGCTATGGTGCAGCGCAGATAGAACACCTCTGCCCTCAGGTCATCAATGCTGCGCGTATTCTGGCGGCACGGCCCAAATCCAAGGTAGGTTTCTTGTGAATATGAGGAATTTCTTCAAGAAATTGTGAAAGAAGTAAATGCTCTTTGTCGGTGATATTTTTATTTACTGTTTGGTATTATCTCCTTGGTAGGTTGCTCAGGAGAACATGGATGCCTTCAAGGATGCCTGGGAGAACCAAGTGCGCATCCTTACAGAGTCTGTGGATGACATCACAACCATTGATGACTTCCTCGCTGTTTCAGGTAAGTGTCTTTTTGTGACTAGTATTACTGTGTAATACTTTTATTAGGTGGAGATGTAAGTTTTTGGTATTACCCATGATTTAGTGCAAATGAAGTTTTCCTGAATTGTGTCTCTGAAAGTCTGGGATTTATATATGCATATATATTAAAAAAAGGAAGTATTATCATTCTTGCATAAACCTTTACAGAGAGTCACATCTTAGAGGATGTGAAGACATGCGTACGAGCCATCAACGAAGGTGATCCTGACACTCTAGACCGTATTGCTGGTGCTATTCGAGGCCGGTCTGCCCGTGTGTGCCATGTGGTTGCAGCGGAAATGGATAACTATGAGCCTTGCATGTACACTGACCGAGTTTTGGAGGCAGTGAAGGTTTTGAGAGACCAGGGTAAGTCCATAGATTAGATTGATGTTATATGAGAGGTGGTATTAAGTGTTTAATAAATTTTCTGATTGTTATTGTGAGTGCTTAGGTTTCTTCTACAAAAAAGGTTGTTTTGTATTTATAAAGTCTTTTGCTTATTCATTATCATTGTTTTCCGTCTTGTGCCACTGGAGCGAGATACAAGATTGGCACATTCTATTGCAAAAATAATAAGAAATGAATTTTATAAAGTGAATATCATTCTTACAAGTTCTACTTATCATTATTTCCTTAACCCAGTGGCAGTAAGAAAAAGGAAAGGCTAAATGGGCCATAATGCATATTGTTTTCCCATTTGTGCCTGTCTCGTAAGGCTTTCAACCACCACTTTTATCACATAATTGTCCTTAGCTGGTATTTATTAGCAAATGTTAAAAAAGGCTTTTGGTACCTGTAGCCGATTATGGTACCAGAAAAATGATACTGCCACTTTAAAAAAAAAGACAAGCGGATGGCAAGGGCTATGTCATTACTCTGTCCAGTTCTGTCATGACGTGATAAGATACCATCTGTGATCAATGGGTTTAATATCTTAATTCTCATTATTCATTTGTTTATTCTGATTGCTTTCTTTTTTTGGCACTTATTATATTACCTCTGACCTTACAAATTATTTTTCAGTGCTGCCAAACTTTGCCCAGAGAGTGGACGTGGCAGTTGAAGTCCTAAGCAGCACACCAGGCAAAGAGGTGGATGAGAATGAGTTCATTGATGCCTCGCACTTGGTGTACGATGGTGTGCGAGAGATCCGCATGGCTGTGCTGATGAATAAGGCAGATGACGAGTTAGATCCGGATGATGTGCTGATGGATGAGTACCATACTTTGGAGATCAGGAGCAAGTGTGAGTATTATGTTTTTTAATTAGAGGTGGCATTGTGCATCTATATGTTTTTTTATATATATTTTACTCTTGCAATTATTGGTTTTATTGAGCATTGGTATAGTATTCCTACATTTTATTTGTAATATGTCTAGATGATATATATTAGTAATATATCTTTATTACTATGTTTATGAAAATTTATAAACTACAGAAAATTATTATGGAGCTTTACACCTACATCAAATCAGTTCTGTAATTCAGTCGGCTTCACCTCTTAAAAAAAAAAAAAAATTGTATTGGTAGTATAAAGAACTTTTCAGTTCTGATGCAGTTTGATTGCTAAGAGTTTGTTTAGTCAGTTAATTAAATTCTAAATGGTCTCAATCCAATCTAGCGAGTGCACACACTGTGGACACAACCATCGATGAGTACCCAGGTGTAAGTGGCATCACGACAGCCAGAGACGCCATGAGGAACCTTAGTGAGGAGGACAAGGACAAGATTGCCCAACAGGTGGAGAACTTCAGGTTGGAGAAGGTCAAGTTCGACCAGGAGGTAGCCAAGTGGGACGACACAGGCAACGACATCATTGTCCTGGCCAAGCACATGTGCATGATTATGATGGAGATGACAGATTTTACCAGGTAGGTTTGAGGAATGGGAGTTTTGGATGAGATATGATTGATTGTCATTGTGTTCTGAGGCAGTACTGGTTATTAGAGGACTTTAAAATCATCCCCCCTCCTGTTGTATTATTATTTATTTGAATAAGTGGTTGATTTACACAGTATATGAGATGCACTTTGTATATTGTTGGGAGGAACTTAGATTATATATATCTATATCTATCTATCTATCTGTCTGTCTATCTGTCTATATATATATAGGTAGATAGATAGATAGATAGATCATTAGATATATATATATATATTATATATTATATATTATATATATACACATATATATATATATATATATATATATATATATATATATATATATATATTTATTTATTTATTTATTTATTTATTTATTTATTTTTATTATTTTTATTTTTTTTTAATTTTTTTTTTAATTATTATAATTTTTTTATTATTTTTTTTTACTTTTACTTTTACTCTTACTTTTACTTTTACTTTTCATAATGCAAGTCATTAAAGGCTGGTATCAAATATCGAAAACTTTCTTTACAAAGTGATCATTTGATGCAAATAAATTCTCTGTTTTCTTGCACCACAGGGGTCGAGGGCCACTCAAGACCACCATGGATGTGATCAATGCTGCGAAGAAGATTTCAGAGGCAGGCACAAAGTTGGACAAGCTCTCCCGGCAAATTGCTGACCAGTGCCCCGAGTCGCGCACCAAGGATGACATGTTGGCATACCTTGACCGCATTGCCCTTTACTGTCACCAGCTCAACATCACCTCCAAGGTCAAGGCTGATGTGCAGAACATCTCCGGAGAGCTGATTGTGTCTGGGGTACGTATAAAATGAGAAGAGTGAGCAGTGAGGGTATGAATGGGTATTAAATAATGGACATTGAAGTGATCATTAACCCCAAGTGGCCGGGCATGGCATGTACGTACGTGCCATTGTCCATTGTGTGTGTTGAAGTTAGTAATTGTTTTTACATATAGATGGCTCCACAAGTATTGTCACCAATGTGCAAACTACCTGTCTAACCTGTTTATCCCTTTCATTGAAATTTGATATTTTCTCATTTTCAATATTGCTGTTAGTAATGTCAGTAACAATATAGTAATTATAATGTTTATAACAAACATAACAATGTCAATATTGATAGCAATAGTAAAAAAAAGCTTTTATCCCGCTTTTTCAAGGAGAAGAGAGGTCACAAGATCTAATTGACTCCTTTGTGGCTAAGCATTGACAGAGCCATCTATGTGTAGAAACATTTAACCAAATATTGCCAAAGGGAACACACTATTTTTCCGTCGTCATTGTGTTAACCCACTCATGCCGGGTACATTTTGTAGCCAAAATAAAAAAATTCCGGGCGGCTACAAAATTGGGGGGCGGAGCTTCCCCTGAGTCTGTCCGCCTGCCGGCCACGCGCCACTGCTGCGTCGGAGCACAGCCCCGATACAACGTCACACTGGCGGGACGCCCGGCAATGTTTATTTCTTCGGGTGTTTTTCCATAGAATATGTTTTAAGCATTTCATGTTTTAAGTCTCTTATACTTCCACCTGCAGCTGGACTCAGCCACCTCCCTCATCCAAGCAGCGAAGAACCTCATGAATGCCGTGGTCCTTACTGTCAAATGCTCCTATGTGGCCTCCACCAAATACCCACGTCAGGGAACCATCGCAGTAAGTATCAGTTTGGCCTTTAAAATGATACATTCTCCCCCACATTACTATTTTATTTTTGTTTTAATTTTAGGGGACTTTGTGTGTATTTTTTATATACATTTTTATTATTCACCTATCGATTTGAATATTTACCTTCACAAAGAGAAATTTTAAAAAGAAGAAAAAAAGGAACCATTCCTAATGGGAGAGAAAGAAAAGACAAAAAAGAAAAATAGTTACATAACATATGAACTTTCCTTGACAGCCTACCCACCCTGTGAGTATAAAATATGTCTGTATTCCTTATCTCAGATTTTTTCGTTTTTTTTCATTTGATATTCAGTTTTGTTTTTTGGTAATGTATGGAAGCATCAACACAACCAAAGTAAAAAGTGTTGTGATTTGACTTAGACACTTTGGCTTGGTGGGTCCCTAATTTTGAATGTTTTTGTTTATTTATTTGTTTTTGATTTGTCAACATCCAAAGCTTAAGAGATATATTCTTATTTAATTGGAGTGGCTGCAGCTACCATTGCTATGACAGTTAGAGAAGTTATTATTATTAGTGATAGTATTATTATGATTTTTATTTTATTGATAGTGTTACTGAGAATTAGTTTTGCAAGTCTGTGGCTGGTTGTGCAAAATGGGCCAGAAAAGAATGAATAGAAGCAAGGAAAACTAGCATTTAGGATCAGTGTTTGAAACCTTTGTTATAATCACTAACTAATTATCATATAAGTTATCATGGGTTCTTGTGGCAGATAGGTTGACGAAAATTAAATGGTGATATTTTACAAGTCTGTTTCTTTGTGTTTGCATTACATTGATTGAGATATATCAAATTAGACCAATTTAGCAAGATGCAGCAACACTGTCTTT
>NC_091558.1:41153508-41156008 GCF_042767895.1 Penaeus vannamei | reverse complement strand
TCCAGAGTCCAGCAGATGCAATCTAGGGTTCTGATTTCCTCCCGTAGGTCCAAAGGTCTTAGCAGAAGTAATTGTGCGTGCACTTGTTAACTTCGCCATGTAAATGATAGGGAGTTTCTTGAGTTTTCAGATGTCTCTTTTTCAACAGTGTCCCTAAGATGCCTCTGGCCTGTCCTTGGCCAGTAAGAGGCAGAATTTCTCTGGGATTTGTTATGTTAATCTTTCCTTTCTCCCTCCTCCCTTTCCCTAGCCTATGACTTCCTCCCTCCCCTCAGATGTGTGGGTGTTAGGCAGCTGTTATAGCCTCATAAGGAAAATGCCGACAAGTTAAATGTTATACCACGGCAGAAATGGATGGCAGGCATGGAACCGAAAGAAATGGCGAAGGAAAGGGGATAAGAATAGGGAGTGAAGGGGAGGGAGTAATTAGAATAGAGATAGAATAATAATGAATTATTAAAAATGAGATTGTAATTGTAAAGAAACATGAGGGGAAAATGTAAAGAAAGAGAGGAAGGGTAGTAAGGAAAATAGGGATAGATTAAAAGTGAGAGAAAAAATATGAGATTTGAATGGTCTTTCATCACCTTTCATTCTTTGATTAAGGAATCTGTGATTTTCACTCTCACTGATGGTAGTTTAAATAGAGGATTTGTGTGTTAGAGCAAAATTCTTGGCAAAAAGTGTAAAATAATTGGAGTTCAATTTCATCTTCTTTGGCATTTTGAATGTTCTATATATATTTGTCAGATGTGAAGAAAGATTCGAGGAACCACAAGGGCTTAAGATAATAGAAAAAAAGAAAAAGTGAAAATGACCATATTCCGCAGATTCTCCCACATCAACTCCTGTTGTGCGACAGGTTTGCACCTCATGAGCGGTGGAATGCTTGCCAGTCTAGAGTAGGAAGGCATTATTAGTTTCTGATTTTATAATCACCCAAAATTACCTCCACATTATTGTTATTAAAAAAACAAACAAAAAAAACCATAGTGATGTTCACTCTAAAAAGAGGAAAGAAAGAAAAAATATTAAAGCCTTTTTTTCGCTCTCTTTTTGATGTACTAAGATAGTAAAAAAACAAAAAACAAGCCATTTTGTGGTCTTGTTCAAATACTCTCTTATTGAGACCATTAGTTAGTACATTATTATGTAGAGATGATAATTCATATCTAAAGTTGTGGATTGAGTTGTTTATATATTTTTTTTTATTCTATTATTTTTTAATTGTATCTATTTTTATATATATTTTCTAAAACTGATGTGCTGGCCCAACACCATTTATACAGGGACAGCACAATAGTATTCTTGTTGTTATAGGTACTAATATAAGTTGTGGATTATTACATATTCATGTTTATTATATTTTATCAGTATTTTCATTGTTGCTTATGTAAAGTATATATATATCTTTTTTATGATCATTGCCACTTGAATTATTGCCATTTTTATTTATTAGCTTTTTAGGCTTTGTGTTACTGTTCCTAATTGATCATTGCATAAAAGGACATTCATAGTTTGTCACTTATTGTGTTATATCATCGCTACATGAATGTTGAAAGGAACCAATAAAAGATTTTTAGAACTTACGAGGACCAAGAAAAACAAGAAAGAAACTACCATGCTCTTGGTAGAAGACAAACTAAATATATATAGTCGTCCATTCTTGGATATTTTATGTTAGGATGTCCACAAGGGTAAATAGAAAATGAGAAGGTATTTGTTATATATACCTACATACTGTGCGTATACATATATGAGTATATATATCTATACGTTATATTTCTGTGTGTGTAGAATGAACTGCACAGTCAGGTATAATCCAAAGAGAATGTGGCAGTTTTTGCAATAATTCATGTTTGTTTAATTATAAGACTTACTATTCCAATGGTATACATAGAAAAGGAAATGATAAAAAGCTAAAAAAAAAACAAAAAACTTTATTTATCAGAAAGAAAGTATGATAAGAGAGGCAAAGATGGTACAAAGACGAAGCAGTTAAGTTACCAGGAACTTTTTTTATAAAAGACTGATTGGTAACTTGTTCTTCCCATGATATCATTCCAAATTTATATTTTTCCTTTCAAGTCTCTCCTCGTCATATTGTTCGTTAGGGTATAAGTAAAGTTTTCCTTCATTGATTATGTTTTTGGCTCCGGGTCTGTGCTGTAGCCTCCCCCAAAGCCCCCCTGGCTACTGCACATCACATATGTAGCCAAGTTACATGCTCTTACTACTGCGTGCTTGTGAACTCTTTTCTGTGTTCCACTTTTGGTGCGCTCTTTCCCTCCATGTCCTTTAGAAAAGGAGAGAGGAGAAACCACTTTCAATTCATCTTTTCTCTTCTTCTGAAGGGGGAAAAAGCAGCCTGAACACCTTTTGATATTTCATTCTTGCATATCATGTTTCATTGTACATTATGATGGATTTCGTAAGAACTGTACTGTATGTAGCACTCGGCAGCTTTTTGTATATTGGTAGGCTAAGTTTCTCGTTGGTG
>NC_091558.1:41141008-41143508 GCF_042767895.1 Penaeus vannamei | reverse complement strand
GTTCAAAGGCCGTAGCTACTGCTCGTGCAACTCGCGAAGATAATGGCAGACATTACGGGCTAGACAAGCTGAAGACAGAGAGCGTTGATGTAAAAGCCATTTCAAGCAGCGAGCCCTAATTAAGTCGATATTATTTTTTGCTTTGGTAATTAAAGGATTAATCAGAAAATGGAATGCAGGACTGGTTGCAGGATCTTCATCATGGGGTCTGGGCTTTGTGCTTGCGGAAGTACCACAGGAAGTATATTTATGGTCCCTGTAATGGCGGGAAAAGAAAGGTTAGGTTCTGTGCACAAAATAGATAAATAGATAGATAAGTAAACACGCACAATAACTTTTATCTACATAGTTATATCTGTATCTCTATCTATAGCTATCTATCTGTCTCTATGTACACCAATGTATATTTCTATATCCCTAAAATCATAATGATAATGATAATAATGATAATCATGCTAATAACAAAGCCAATAATAATGATGATAATAACATTATTAACTAGACGCACTCAGTGGTTAATTGATGCAATAATTCTAAAGATTCCTACATCCGGATTATGATTCGGATGATTACCAAAAATTTAATGGCATCCAGTGAAAAAATCGTAAAATTCTGTCCATAACTTTCTGCACTTGCAATAGGGGTAACTCATGCAATCCTTAAAAAAATTCCCGGATCCGTAGAATGATGCAGATCACCACCAGAATTTAATGGCATTTAAGTTAGGATAAGACACACCTCGAGTAAAAATTCTATTCATAATTTTTATATATCTTTTTTATCCTGTTCACCGACGAACAAACGAACAAACAAACTAACTAACGCTACCAAAATATGACCTTGCAATGACAATAGCAATGATAATAATGATAAAAATATTAATAACAGCGATAAAAAATGATTATGATAATACAAATTATAATAGTAATGATAGTAATGATGATAATGATGACAATAATATCAAAAATAATGTTAATGATGGTGATGATAATGATACCAATAACAACAATATCAACAACAGTAATAATGATAATGATCACAAATTGATAATAACTATGATAATAATATAATGATAATAACAACAATTATGATGATGAAATGATAGTAATGATGATAATAACAAGAGTATAGTAATGATTATGATGATACTAATGATAAAAATGGTAATGATACTAATGATAATAATTATAGTAATCAAAATAATGATCATGATAATAATAATAGTGATGATAATGATGAAATTAATGATAATGCTAATAACAACAATGGTAATAATGACAATAATAATGATAATAGCAATAGATAATGATGATAACAATAATAATGATAATCATCATCATCATCATCATAATAATAGTAGTAATGAAAATAATAACAGCATTAATATTATGAATGATAATATTGAAAATAATGATAATACTGATGATAGTGATAATAGTAACAATAAGAATAATAACGATAATTATAATGATAACAATGGAAATATCAGTTATAACAACAACAATAATAATAACAATGATAAAAATGATAATGCAATGAAAAACACAATGCCGTGTTGATAATATGGTAGAAAAAAACCACAATGCACAAACTAGATTTATTGAGGAAAGTGAGACAACAGTTTCGGAATCGTCCTCGATTCCATCTTCGGGTCGATTCGAGAACGATTCCGAAACTGTCTCACTTTCCTCAATAAATCTAGCTTGTGCATTGTGGGTTTTTCTTCCAAAAATAATAATGATAATAATGATAATAAAAATGATAGTAAGAATAAAGATAATGATATTGATGATAATAATAATGATAGTAGTAATGATGATAATAATAATAATAATAATGATAATAATAATAGTAATGATAATGATGTTAATGATGATACTATTAGTGATAATAATAATAATGATAATAATAATGATAATGATGAAGATTATAATGATAAAAGAATAATAGTAATGATGATAATAGTGATAATAATGATTGATGATAATAATAATAATGGTAATAATAGTAATACTGATAATAATGATGATGATAACAATAATAGAAAAATAACATTGATAATAATGATAACAATAATTACGATGATACTAATCTTGATGTCAATTAATGCTACTAGATTAATGTGAGTAAGAACAAGAATAGTTATACGTAATTCTCATTACCTCTCATTATTATTATGTGTTTATACCGTATATCTGTCAGTATGTTTACTCGTCTTGTCTATTTTCAGTGAAGATTGGACTACAACGACCATCTTTAAGGGATAGCGAATATAAAGGAGAATGCTAGGGCGCCATAACAACAATAAGAGACATGCATCCTTAGTCATCAAAACACGCGATAAAAACAATGAATACAATAAAAACAATGAATACGTTGTCATCAAAACGTATTGTTTCGCCAAAAGTTATTTTTGAAGGAAGGTTTATAAAAACGCTCCCTTCTGGATGTAGCAGACTCTCTCCATTCAGAAACAGTGAATAGGATTTGGCACTGTGAT
>NC_091558.1:41106021-41111021 GCF_042767895.1 Penaeus vannamei | reverse complement strand
CAAAAAATCAGTGAAATTAATTATAAAATCATCTAATTGCATTAACAGTTTTTATAATATACAGAAGGAAACGTAATGTAAATATCTGATAAGCTAAAATCATGCAAAAGATGTTCACCCTTTTTAGAAATTTGAAAGATGGACACCCTAACCTACAGAGGCGGAGTTTCCAGGATGAACTAAAGGCCATATTTGCATTTTCAAGTTGGAAGAATTGGAAAAAAAAAATTAGTGTGACACGTATTTACATTTACACGAATTTTTAATAACAAGCTGACTCTCTCTTCCTGTTCATCCGTCTGGCTCACACACAAACACAAATACACTTGCACGCATACAAACTCGCAAACACACAAACGAACATATTTACAAACGCAAAAACAAACATACACAAACAAACATATTTGCAAACGCACAGATATACAAACGCACAAACAAACATATTTGCAAACGCACAAACAAACATATATACAAACGCACAAACATATAAAAATATACAAACAAACATATACAAACGCACAAACATATATACAAACGCACAAACAAACATATAAAACTATACAAACAAAAATATACAAACGCACAAACAAAGACTTAAAAATACACAAACAAATATAAACAAACGCACAAACACATATAAAAACACACATACAAACCTATACAAACGCACAAACAAACATATATACAAACGCACAAACAAACATATAAACAAACGCACAAACAAACATATACACAAACACATTTGCGGCGTAAATCTCCCATAAGCTGAGCGTAATTCACTGTCGGTTCCGGATGTCCAAGCCGATGATCGCAAATGGAGATCATCAGGGAATCCACGACCCTATGATCGTTCGCGGAGGAAGTTGGGAAATGGCGGAGAATTTCCTTACCTATGATCGTTCTCATGAATATGATGTATAATTCTCGTCGCTGTGAATCTCCTTGGTATTTTTTTTATTTTATCGATAGGCTAAAAAGAGAAGTTCTTCGACGCTACAAAAATTGCGAATTTCGGGGATCGGGAATGAAGTATCGGGCGAATGATTATAAGGGATCGTAATCTGAGACAAAAGAGCATCACTGGATCCCCTTTTCCCGCCCTCCTCAATCCTTATTCACCGCCATTTCGGTCTGGTCTTGACGGAATATAGTATTTTCTATCAGCTTAAAGCGAAAAAAAAGTGCTACGATACAGTAAAAAGTAATATTTTCGTGATAGTAAATAGATCGTCGTATAAATAAATATAGGTACCATAATCTGAGACAAAAAAGCATCATCGAATCCCCTTTCCCAGCGTTTCTGATCCTCTCTTCTCGCCGCTCCGATCTCTCCTCGACTGAATATCGCAAATATTTTTGTTCAACATCAAGTGAAAAAAAGAAAAGAAAATGCCATGACACTATAAAAACTGGGAATTTCATGACAGCAAATAGAACATACTAATGATTATAAGTATCGTAATTCGGGACAAAAGAGCATCAGTGAATCCTCTTTCCCGCCCTCTTCGATCCTCTTTTCCCGCCACTCGGATCGCGCTTCGACGGAATCGGAAACTTTGAGTTGATTTTATTAGTTTAGCTGATGAAATAGCGCTTGGAATGGCTTTGCAATGATCATGGACGAGAGAGGCTGGTGAGGACAGGTCGGAAATCAATGATAAAAGTCTTGATAGTCTTTTCGACTTGTGGTGCGCTGATTCTTTTCACGAATGGAGACAGACTTGCTCGCGCTCAAACACACGTATACATTGACAGACACAATACACACACATACATATACACACAAACAGGCACATGCACACTACAAACACACACACACACAGATAGACACAACACACATGACACATATACACACAGGCAGGCACATGCACACGGACAAACATACACACACAGATAGATACAACACACATTACACATATACATACACACCGGCACACACACACATAAACATACACACACAGATAAACACAACGCACATTAAACATATACACGCACACAGGTACATGCACACTCACAAACACACACACAAACGCGCACACTCCAAGCTATAAACAACACCCTCTCAGCTATACATGAAACCTCGTATCTCATTAAGAACATTTCGTCATATACATTTCAAAATTTCTGTCTGATTAACGAACTCTAAGGCATAGTTGATTGGTTTTCACTGAAGCTTATTAAAAGTTCAAAAGAATATTATTTTTAGAAAATTTTCTCTGATATGGACGAGAGTTTGGTTTCCCTCTGAATAACGAATAGTAAATCATAATAATTTCGAATCTAATTTACGATTCCGGTCGAGATAGAAGGAGAAAGGAACCCGCCATTTTATCCATTTGAGAAAGATTTTAGGCTTTTTTCCCCCCGTCTTTCTCTCTGTTGCCGATGAGTGATTTTTCGTCATTGTACGTATGAATTGTTTAAAATGAAAGGGATGTAAAGATATATAATATAAGTGTTTGATTAGTGTAATATCCTGTCTTCATTGGATGTTTGTTGTTTTAGGTTTCAGATCCTTTAGAAATTCGTGATATGATCTGTAACGGTAAAAGTCGAAGGAATATGGAACTGGTAGAAAATTCTTAAACCTCTATGATAAACATGATTTCAAACGTCGCGCCGGAATGGATCTTATGCAAATTTACTTTCGATGGTTCTCCAGAAGTCGAGAGTTCATAAGAACAAATAAACAAAGTCCTAGTACTCTGAAACTGTATAAACACGAGCGCGAAGACAATCTCAAACAAAAGAGCGTCGCCGGATCCCCTTCCCGCCCTCTTCGATCCTCTCCCGCCGGCACTCCGATGTTGTCTCGACAGATTTGGAAACTTTGACTCGAATGGTGTTATTCCTGTTGATGAAGGAGCGGCTGCATTGGCTTTGAGATGATCAGGAGCGCGGGAGCTGGCAAGACGGGGCGGAAGTCACTGACAAATGTCTTGATATCCATCTCATTAAAGAAGAAAGGAAAAATATTGATTTTTGGATAAGAGTGTGATCCGGGGAGGTTGCTAAATAAAAGAAAGAAATAATGAAAAATACGCTTAGATTCATACACACACACATAAACACACACACACACACACTTACACACACTTACACACTTTTATACACATACAATCACACACACACATACACATACACACACATATACACATACAATCACACACACACACATATACACATACAATCACACACACACACACACACGCACACACACACACGCACACACACACACACACACACACACGCACACCAACGTTACTTATCTACATATAATCATAACTTTATCAGCGAATACCTTTAATCAACCATCAAGGATCGACCGCCGTGTCACACATCAAAAAACGTCATTATAAACACTTCAAAAAATCTGATTAACGAAATCATTAATAATTCACAGCTGACGGGGTTTTCCTGGCGTCAACTTTGTGCTTATTAAAACTTTTGACGGATTTTTTTTTTCTATTCCAAGAAATGTATCTGGACTGATCAAAAGTGTGGAATCGCCCGCAGAGAATGTGACGTCATTCAATATGAATTTATGAATATCGTAGTGATATATGAATATCTTGATATTGAATTTATTATTGTTATTATTATTATTTTGGTTTGTTCAGTAACTAATATCGATTCTTTAGTCATATGACATTTATCACTCACATACACACACACACAGATACATGTGCACAGCCAAGTACACACATAAGCCATACACGAAAAATAAATATATATTTACAGATAACAATAAACAGAAGAAGAAGAAAATAAAAGAAAAAGAGGATAGGGAAGAAACAGATAAATAGAAAAAAGAAAAGAAGGAAATAGCGGAGAAAATAGAAAAAAATGGCAACTCACCCTCAGGTCCGAGATACTCCGATTCTCGAAATAATATTTCAAGAAAAAATGCTATGGCGGTTTTAAATGCAGCGAGATTCAATATATGATAAAAATGTACATAAGCTTTGTAAGATATATTACACATGTAAATCTGTATCAAATGTGATATGATTAGAATAGAAAAGAAAAAAAGAGTAGAATTGGAGGCTTCCACAAGTTAGGTTGAGTTGCCAGTTTTTATTTTTTCTAAGATTAGATGGATACGCACGCACACACATACATACACAAACACACACACACACACACACACACACACACAGACACACACATACACACACAAATACAGTAATAAGAGGAAGAAAAAAAGAAGACAAAGAAAGTATGAAAGAATAATTGAAAGAGGAGAATAAAATAGAAAATCCACTGAAATACAAAGAAAAGGAAAAGAGAAATAGTAAAAATAAAACAGGAACAAGACAAGAAAAAAATATGGAATGAATTTTTTTTTCTCACCCCTGAAAACCACTCAGGTATATATATATATAAAAAAAGAAAAAAGCAGAGGAAACATTTTTCAAAATAGCAAAAAAAAAAAAAAAAAAAAAAAAAAAAAAAAAAAAACATGTACTGTCAAAGGAAAAATTAAAAATTGAAAAATAAAAGACAAAATGTAGAAGAAGCATTTTTCAAAAAGCCAAAAAAACAAAAACAAAAACAAACTAAAGAAATATATGTATATACTATCAAAGGAAAAAAAGGTGAAAAATAAAAGAGAAAAAAGTGTAGAGGAAACATTTTTTAAAAAGCCACAAAAACAAAAAACAAACAGACAAACGTAAGAGATGCATGTACTATTAAAGGAAAAAAATGTGAAAAAAAATGTAGAGGAAACATTTTTCAAAAAGCTAGAAGAAAGAAAAACAAAAAGAAACAAAACAAAAAGAAACAAATACTAGCAAAGGAAAAAAATGAAAAGAAAATGTGAAACAAAAAAGAAAAAAGAAAAAGAGAATTAAAGACAAAAGTAAAATTCACACAAGATCTCCATGTATTCCTTTGTTTAGGACCCCCTGCCCCCTCCCCCTCCCTCCTCCCCTCAGCCTCCAACATCCTCAAGCCTGTCTTAAAAAAAGAGGGGGAGTGGGGGAGGAGGAGGAAGT
>NC_091558.1:41077138-41083021 GCF_042767895.1 Penaeus vannamei | reverse complement strand
TGTGTGTGTGTGTGTGTGTGTGTGTGTATATATATATATATATATATATATATATATATATATATATATATATATATATATATATATATATATATATATATATATATATATATATATATATATATATATATATATATTTATTTATTTATTTATGCACACACACACACACATATATATGTATATGTATGTGTTCACAAAGAGAGAGAGAGAGACAGATAGACAGACAGACAGACATTTGAACAGACGTGAAAACAGAAGCAGAAGCCGACAAAGCCCGACCGAGACAGACACAGAAGGACACCGAGGGAACAGGCCGAGCGCCCATTTGGCAGCTGACACTCTGTGCATAATCACCCAAGCCCATTATCGCCGTCAGCCCGGGACACCTGCTCTCCGATGACGTCACGAAAAGGCATCTGCGAATCGAAAAAAAAAAATAAAATAAAAATAAATAAAAAAATTAAAGAGAAAATCTATCCATATAAAATATAGTAGAATGATGATACTGATTATGACACCTGCTCTCCGATGACGTCACGAAAAGGCATCTGCGCACCAAGAACATTTAAAGAGAAAATCTATCCATATAAAGAGATATAGGAGAATTATCATACTGATTATGACCCGTATCGTTACTTACAGAAAGGTCATTATCCCAGGTTTTTCATCACCGTAAAAAAAAAATGACAGATAACCAACGATCACTATGATGCATCCTCATTTATTTTATTTATTTATCTATTCATTTTATCATTTCACGGTAAGAATAACGGACATTGCAACGTTGAAGAGACATTGCAGCGTTGAAAAGACATTGCAGCGTTGAAAAGACATTGCAACGTTGAAAAGACTAGCATGTGAAAATTACCCGAGGTGTAGAGTGACGAGTGACGCCATGACAGCTATGATCATGCGCGTGACATGTATGACTGATATGAGATAGAAATGATGGAAGTATTGACATGCGGGGAGGGTGGAAGAGAGGAAGGAGGGAGGGGAAGGGGAAGAGAGGAAGGAGGGAGGGGAGGGGAGGAAAAGGGAAAGCAGAGGAGAGGAAATTGAAAGGGGAGAGAGGAGAAGGGAGAGAGGAGGGGGAGGGGAGGAGGGAGAGAGGAGGGGGAAGGGAGAAGGGAGAGAGGAGAGGGAGGGGAAGGGAGAAGGAAGATTGGAGGAAAGGGGAGAGGCGAAAGGGGAAGAGCGGAAAGGGGAGATAGGAGAAGGGAGGGAAGTAGAGAGGATTGTAATAATTGTGCTGATAATGTTGATAAATATAATGATAGTTCTAGTAACAATGATAATGATAAATATTATTCTTTTAATGGGGATCCACAAACAACATTAATAACAACAACAATGATAGTGATAATGATAGTGATACAAATGATGATTACAATGATAGTGATAATAACAATGATATTGTTATCAATAATGATGATAATAATAATGATAACAATGACATTAATGACAATGATAATAAAAAATAACGATAGTAGTAAAAGTAATGATGATAAAGATAATAATAGTGATAATAACAACAACAATAATGATAATCATGATAACCATAATCATAACAACATTGATGATAATATAATAATACTAATGATAATGATGATAATGATAATAATGATAATGATAATGATAATTGATGATGATGATTATCATTATTATCATTATTACTATCATTATCATTGTTATTATTACCTCTGTCGAGTTGGTTAGTTAGTTAGTTTGTTTGTTGGTTGGTTGCTTAGCAGGATAACTCAAAAAGTTATGAACAGATTTTTATTAATTATTATTATAGTTATTGATTATCATTATCATCATCATTACCATTTTATCATCATTATTTTTACTTATCATTAGCACTGTCATAATTATCATTATCATATACTAACTATAGTAATAATAGTAATGATAGTAATAGTAATAATGGTAATGATGATGATATTGATAATGATAATCATGGTAATACTGCTAGTGATGATAAGAACAATGATATTAATGATGGTTGTGAAACTAATGATAATGATAGATAAAATGGTAAAGTAAATAATCATAAAAATCAAAATAATAACTAATAATAATGATGATAATGATATCAATGATAATAATGATATCGATAATAATAGTAATAATAACAACAATAAGGATAATAGTGATAATAATGATAATAGCAATAATGCTAATAATGATAATGATGAAAATATCAATAATGATAATGATAATAACATAAATATGATAATGATAACATAATAATAAGAATAGCATACTAATAATGATAATAATATTGCTAACGATAGTAATAATGAAAGCAATTATAATCATTTTTATCATCATTGACGAAAAAGATGATGATAGTTGTAATGATTATAGTGATGATAATAATGATATTAGTAATGATAATAATGATAAAAATAATGGTAATGAAATAATGATAACACAAATGATGATAATAATTAGGATAATAATGACAATTATAATAATACTAATACTAATAATAATGATAATGATTATAACAGTAATAGTGATAATGATAATGATAACCATAATAATGATAATGACAATAAAAACAATGATAATGATAGTAATGATGATAATTATAATGATAATAATGATAATCATAATTATGATAATGATAATGGTAATCATAATAATGATAATAATGATATTGATAATAATAATGATAATGAAAACAATGATGATAATGATAACAATAATGGTAATGGTGATGATAATGATAATGATAATAATGATACACACACACACACACACACACACACACACACACACACACACACACACACACACACACACACACACACACACACACACACACACACACACACACACACACACACACACACACACGGAGCATCCCCCCCCCATTAGTACACACATGATGAAAAAGGCCTAACGATGTACACATGTAGAGTTCCCATCCGCTCTGGCACCTGCAATGGTCACGTATGAGCCTTCCCTCCTACTTCCTCCTTTATCTTATTCTCTCTTCTCTTCCTCTTTTTTCGCTTCCTCCTTTCCGTTTTTTTCTCTTCTCTTCCTCTTCTTTCACTTCCCATCCACTCTGGCACCTGCAACGGTCACGTTTGGGCCTTCCCTCCTGCTTCCTCCTTTATCTTATTCTCTCTTCTCTTCCTCTTCTTTCGCTTCCTCCTTTCCGTCTTTTTTTCTCTTCTCCTCCTCTTCTTTCACTTCCCATCCGCTCTGGCACCTGCAATGGTCACGTATGAGCCTTCCCTCCTACTTCCTCCTTTATCTTATTCTCTCTTCTCTTCCTCTTCTTTCGCTTCCTCCTTTCCGTTTTTTTCTCTTCTCTTCCTCTTCTTTCACTTCCCATCCACTCTGGCACCTGCAATGGTCACGTATGAGCCTTCCCTCCTACTTCCTCCTTTATCTTATTCTCTCTTCTCTTCCTCTTCTTTCGCTTCCTCCTTTCCGTTTTTCTTTCTCTTCTCTTCCTCTTCTTTCACTTCCCATCCGCTCTGGCACCTGCAATGGTCACGTATGAGCCTCCCCTCCTACTTCCTCCTTTATCTTATTCTCTCTTCTCTTCCTCTTTTTTCGCTTCCTCCTTTCCGTTTTTTTCTCTTCTCTTCCTCTTCTTTCACTTCCCATCCACTCTGGCACCTGCAATGGTCACGTATGAGCCTTCCCTCCTACTTCCTCCTTTATCTTATTCTCTCTTCTCTTCCTCTTCTTTCGCTTCCTCCTTTCCCTTTTTTTCTCTTCTCTTCCTCTTCTTTCACTTCCCATCCACTCTGGCACCTGCAATGGTCACGTATGAGCCTTCCCTCCTACTTCCTCCTTTATCTTATTCTCTCTTCTCTTCCTCTTCTTTCGCTTCCTCCTTTCCGTTTTTTTCTCTTCTCTTCCTCTTCTTTCACTTCCCATCCGCTCTGGCACCTGCAATGGTCACGTATGAGCCTTCCCTCCTACTTCCTCCTTTATCTTATTCTCTCTTCTCTTCCTCTTTTTTCGCTTCCTCCTTTCCGTTTTTTTCTCTTCTCTTCCTCTTCTTTCACTTCCCATCCACTCTGGCACCTGCAATGGTCACGTATGAGCCTTCCCTCCTACTTCCTCCTTTATCTTATTCTCTCTTCTCTTCCTCTTCTTTCGCTTCCTCCTTTCCGTTTTTTTCTCTTCTCTTCCTCTTCTTTCACTTCCCATCCACTCTGGCACCTGCAATGGTCACGTATGAGCCTTCCCTCCTACTTCCTCCTTTATCTTATTCTCTCTTCTCTTCCTCTTCTTTCGCTTCCTCCTTTCCGTTTTTTTCTCTTCTCTTCCTCTTCTTTCACTTCCCATCCACTCTGGCACCTGCAATGGTCACGTATGAGCCTTCCCTCCTACTTCCTCCTTTATCTTATTCTCTCTTCTCTTCCTCTTCTTTCGCTTCCTCCTTTCCGTTTTTTTCTCTTCTCTTCCTCTTCTTTCACTTCCCATCCACTCTGGCACCTGCAATGGTCACGTATGAGCCTTCCCTCCTACTTCCTCCTTTATCTTATTCTCTCTTCTCTTCCTCTTTTTTCGCTTCCTCCTTTCCGTTTTTTTTCTCTTCTCTTCCTCTTCTTTCACTTCCCATCCACTCTGGCACCTGCAACGGTCACGTTTGGGCCTTCCCTCCTGCTTCCTCCTTTATCTTATTCTCTCTTCTCTTCCTCTTCTTTCGCTTCCTCCTTTCCGTCTTTTTTTCTCTTCTCCTCCTCTTCTTTCACTTCCCATCCGCTCTGGCACCTGCAATGGTCACGTATGAGCCTTCCCTCCTACTTCCTCCTTTATCTTATTCTCTCTTCTCTTCCTCTTCTTTCGCTTCCTCCTTTCCGTTTTTTTCTCTTCTCTTCCTCTTCTTTCACTTCCCATCCACTCTGGCACCTGCAATGGTCACGTATGAGCCTTCCCTCCTACTTCCTCCTTTATCTTATTCTCTCTTCTCTTCCTCTTCTTTCGCTTCCTCCTTTCCGTTTTTCTTTCTCTTCTCTTCCTCTTCTTTCACTTCCCATCCACTCTGGCACCTGCAATGGTCACGTATGAGCCTCCCCTCCTACTTCCTCCTTTATCTTATTCTCTCTTCTCTTCCTCTTTTTTCGCTTCCTCCTTTCCGTTTTTTTTCTCTTCTCTTCCTCTTCTTTCACTTCCCATCCACTCTGGCACCTGCAACGGTCACGTTTGGGCCTTCCCTCCTGCTTCCTCCTTTATCTTATTCTCTCTTCTCTTCCTCTTCTTTCGCTTCCTCCTTTCCGTCTTTTTTTCTCTTCTCCTCCTCTTCTTTCACTTCCCATCCGCTCTGGCACCTGCAATGGTCACGTATGAGCCTTCCCTCCTACTTCCTCCTTTATCTTATTCTCTCTTCTCTTCCTCTTCTTTCGCTTCCTCCTTTCCGTTTTTTTCTCTTCTCTTCCTCTTCTTTCACTTCCCATCCACTCTGGCACCTGCAATGGTCACGTATGAGCCTTCCCTCCTACTTCCTCCTTTATCTTATTCTCTCTTCTCTTCCTCTTCTTTCGCTTCCTCCTTTCCGTCTTTTTTTCTCTTCTCCTCCTCTTCTTTCACTTCCCATCCGCTCTGGCACCTGCAATGGTCACGTATGAGCCTTCCCTCCTGCTTCCTCCTTTATCTTATTCTCTCTTCTCTTCCTCTTCTTTCGCTTCCTCCTTTCCGTCTTTTTTTTCTCTTCTCTTCTTCTTCTTTCGCTTCCTTCTTTCCTTTATTCTCTTTTTTCTCTTCCTCCTCTTTCACTTCCTCCTTTCCGTCGTTTTTTCTTTTCTCTCTATCTTGGCTTGTTTCCCTCCGTCTCGTTCTTTTTTTTCTTTCTTTCTCTTTTCCTTTCTTTTTTCATTTGATTTTTTTCCTTTAAAATCTTTTTTT
>NC_091558.1:41039638-41044638 GCF_042767895.1 Penaeus vannamei | reverse complement strand
TCTCTTTCTTTCTCTCATCCTCTCTCTCTCTTTCTTCTCCTCCTCTGTCTCTTTCTCCTGCTTCTCTCGTCCTCTCTCTCTCGTCTTTCTTCTCATCCTCTCTCTCTCTTCTTCTCATCCTCTCTTTCTTGCTTCTCTCATCCTCTCTCTCTCCTTTTCTTCCCTCATCCTCTCTCTCTCCTTTTCTTCCCTCATCCTCTCTCTCTCCTTTTCTTCTCTCATCCTCTCTCTCATCTCTACCTTCCCTCATCCTCCTACTCTTTTCCTTCTCTCTTCCTCTTCCTCTTTTCCTTCTCTATTCCTTTCTTTCTCTATTTTCCTTCTCTCTTCCTCTGTCTCACAACCCTTCTCTCTCTCTCGTTCTCTTCCCATCCTCTCTTTCTCCCGCAAGAATAGCAAAGGAAAAAACTCGACATCCTTGTTCAGGGAATGAATTTATAGTCACCTACTATACCTCCTTAATTCAATCACATTTTGTCCCTTTCACTGAATCGCCAACCAGGTGTGGGTAGAAACAGGGTGTCATGTGTCCTTAAATATTCTACAGATCCTGATTTAGCTGTGATATTCATGTGGATATGATCTTTTTTTTTAGTTGTAGACTTGAATAGGAACTTGTGATAGAGAGTTAAAATTATATATTTATGGGCTATTTGTAATATCTGGATTTTCCTTTTAGATTTATCAAAAAGAAGAAGGAAAAACATTCTGGATTCTTTTTAGCAGTCTACTGAGTAGAAATATCTTATATTTTTCATGGAGAGAAAGAGGGAGACGGACAGAGGGAGAGAGAGAGAGAGAGAGAGAGAGAGAGAGAGAGAGAGAGAGAGAGAGAGAGAGAGAGAGAGAGAGAGAGAGAGAGAGAGAGAGAGAAGAAAGAAAAGAAAGAAAAAGAAAGAAAGAAAGAAAGAAAGAAAGAGAGAGAAGAGAGAGAGAGAGAGAGAGAGAGAGAGAGAGAGAGAGAGAGAGAGAGAGAGAGAGAGAGAGAAGAGAGAGAGAGAGAGAGAAGAGAAAGAGAGAGAGAGAGAGAGAGAGAGAGAGAGAGAGAGAGAGAGAGAGAGAGAGAGAGAGAGAGAGAGAGAGAGAGAGAAAGAAAGACAGACAGATAGATAGAGAGAACCACAGTAGACTCCATTCCAGCCAAGGCTCCTCGCTCGCCATTCCCAAAGCTACGATTCCCGTCCACTAATTCGGAATCAGAAGGATCTATTCCTCGGCAGAATAGTCCTCCGCTAAAGCAAAGGATCTTGAAGCATCCTACAAAGGATTTTCGTTTCCCTCTTATTCGTTGTCTATCTTTCTGTCTCTCTCTTTTTCTCGCTTTTGCTGTATCTGTCTGTTCCTTTCTTTCTCTCTCTCTCTGTCTCTGTCTGCCCCCTCTCTCGTTTTCTCGCTTTTGCTGTATCTGTCTGTTCCTTTCTTTCTCTCTCTCTCTGTCTCTGTCTGCCCCCTCTCTCGTTTTCTCGCTTTTGCTGTATCTGTCTGTTCCTCTCTCTCACTCTCTGCCCCCCCTCTCTCTTTTTCTCGCTTTTTGTTTTCCTTTTAGATTTATCAAAAAGAACAAGGGAAAACATTCTAGATTCTTTTTAGTAGTCTACTGAGTAGAAATATCTTATATTTTTCATGGAGAGAAAGAGGGAGAAAGACAGAGAGAGAGAGAGAGAGAGAGAGAGAGAGAGAGAGAGAGAGAGAGAGAGAGAGAGAGAGAGAGAGAGAGAGAGAGAGAGAGAGAGAGAGAGAGAAAGACAGACAGATAGATAGAGAAAGAGAACCACAGTAGACTCCATTCCAGCCAAGGCTCCACGCTCGCCATTCCCAAAGCTACGATTCCCGTCCACTAATTCGGAATCAGACGGATCTATTCCTCGGCAGAAAAGTCCTCCGCTAAAGCAAAGGATCTTGAAGCATCCTACAAAGGATTTTCGTTTCCCTCTTATTCGTTGTCTATCTTTCTGTCTCTCTCTTTTTCTCGCTTTTGCTGTATCTGTCTGTTCTTCTCTCTCTCTATCTGCCCTCTCTCTCTCGTTTTCTCGCTTTTGCTGTCTCTGCCTGTTCCTTTTTTTCTCTCTCTGTCTCTCTCTGCCCTCTCTCTCTCTTTCTCTTTGTCTCTCTTTTTCTCGCTTTTGCTGTATCTGTCTGTTCCTCTCTCTCATTCTCTGCCCCCCCCTCTCTCTTTTTCTCGCTTTTTGTTTTCCTTTTAGATTTATCAAAAAGAACAAGGGAAAACATTCTAGATTCTTTTTAGTAGTCTACTGAGTAGAAATATCTTATATTTTTCATGGAGAGAAAGAGGGAGAAAGACAGAGAGAGAGAGAGAGAGAGAGAGAGAGAGAGAGAGAGAGAGAGAGAGAGAGAGAGAGAGAGAGAGAGAGAGAGAGAGAGAGAAAGAAAGAAAGAAAGAAAGAAAGAAAGAGAGAGAGACAGGTGGGGGTAAGAGAGAGAGAATAATAAGAACATGAAGAGGAAAAACAAGAAGAGCAAGAAAAAGAGGAAGAAGAGGAAGAAGAAGAAGCAAGAGAGAGAGAGAGAGAGAGAGAGAGAGAGAGAGAGAGAGAGAGAGAGAGAGAGAGAGAGAGAGAGAGAGAAGAGAGAGAGAGAGAGAGAGAGAGAGAGAGAGAGAGAGAGAGAGAGAGAGAGAGAGAGAGAGAGAGAGAGAGAGAGAGAGAAAGAAAGACAGACAGATAGATAGAGAGAACCACAGTAGACTCCATTCCAGCCAAGGCTCCACGCTCGCCATTCCCAAAGCTACGATTCCCGTCCACTAATTCGGAATCAGACGATCTATTCCTTGGCAGAAAAGTCCTCCGCTAAATCAAAGGATTTTGAAGCATCCTACAAAGGATTTTCGTTTCCCTCTTATTCGTTGTCTATCTTTCTGTCTCTCTCTTTTTCTCGCTTTTGCTGTATCTGTCTGTTCCTTTTTTTTCTCTATCTGTTTCTGTCTGGCTCCCCCTCTCTTTCTCTTTCTCTCCTTTTCTCGCTTTTGCTGTATCTGCCTGTTCCTCTCTTTCTCTGTCTCTCTTTTTCTCGCTTTTGCTGTCTCTGTCTGTTCCTTTTTTCTCTCTCTCTGTCTCTGTCTGCTCCCCCTCTCTCTCTTTTTCTGTCTCTCGTTTTCTCGATTTTGCTGTCTCTGCCTGTTTCTCTCTCTCTCTTTCTCTTCCCCCCCTCTCTTTCTCTGTCTCTTTTCTCGCTTTTGCTGTATGTGCCTGTTCCTCTCTCTCTCTCTCTGTCTCCCCCTCTCTTTCTCTTTCTCTTTGTCTCTCTTTTCTCGATTTTGCTGCATCTGCCTGTTCCTCTTTCTCTCTCTCTGCCCCCTCCTCTCTCTCTTTCTCTGTCTCTCGTTTTCTCGCTTTTGATGTATCTGCCTGTTCCTCTTTCTCTCTCTCTGCCCCCTCCTCTCTCTATTTCTCTGTCGCTCGTTTTCTCGCTTTTGCTGTATCTGCCTGTTCCTCTTTCTCTCTCTCTGCCCCCCTCCTCTCTCTCTTCTTTCTCTGTCTCTCGTTTTCTCGCTTTTGATGTATCTGCCTGTTCCTCTTTCTCTCTCTCTGCCCCCCCTCCTCTCTCTCTTTCTCTGTCGCTCGTTTTCTCGCTTTTGCTGTATCTGCCTGTTCCTCTTTCTCTCTCTCTGCCCTCTCCTCTCTCTCTTTCTCTGTCTCTCGTTTTCTCGCTTTTGATGTATCTGCCTGTTCCTCTTTCTCTCTCTCTGCCCCCCCTCCTCTCTCTCTTTCTCTGTCGCTCGTTTTCTCGCTTTTGCTGTATCTGCCTGTTCCTCTCTCTCTCTGTCTCCCCCCTCCCTATATCTTTCTGTCTCTCTTTTCCTCGCTTTTGCTGTATCTGCTTGTTTCTCTCTCTTTCTATCTCTGTCTGCCCTTTTCTCTCTCTTTCTTTCTGTCTGTCTGTTCCTCTCTCTATTTCTCTGTCTCTCTTTCCTTTTTGCTCTATTTACCTGTTTGTCTTTCTCTCATTTTTTGTCTATTTTTCTCTCTTTTTTCTGACTGAACGTTTCTCTCTTGTTCTGTCTGTGTGTTTCTCTCTCTTTCTCCCCCTTTCTCTTTTTCTCTTTCTCTCTCTCTCTCTCTCCTTCTCTCTCTCTTTCTCCCTCTCTTTTTTTGTTTTACTCTCGCTCTCGCTTGTTCGTAATGAAACGTCTTTAATTAATCAGATAATCTTTATTGATTGATTTTTCTTTTTCCTTTCTTTGTGGTCCGAAACACGTACGAGGTTTTTTATCGGTATTTTTCCATCTACATTTTACGCGGGACAGTTCATCGTATTCGTGGTATAAATATTTTTCCTTCTACATTTTACGTGGGACAACAATTCATCGTATATTTTGGTATAAATATTTTTTTCCCCTTTCGTGTATATCTGTCTCTCTGTTTCTCCTGTTCGTTGGGGGATTGAAAAATAAAATAAAAATAAGAAAAGAAAAAATGAAAAATAAAAAAAATAAAATAAAAAGATAAAAAAAATAATAATTCAAATCGTCCCGGAATGACTCACTGCAAAGTTGTTCGTCCCTCTCTCTCTCTCTCTCTTTATTACTCATGCCTCATGTTCGTTATTTATCTCCATCTGTCTCTCTACCGTCACTCCAAGATGAATAATTAATTTCTACTCTCCCCTATCGTTCCTCTCTATCCCTCCTTTCCTTCACATGTTTGTCTTCTCTCGCATCTTTATCTTCGTCTGTTCTGATTTTGTTTATTTCCAATTACGTCTCTCCTCGTATATCACTTATGCTATAATTATAACCAGATATGATATATTTTTTATAGCACATTTTAGTCTAGAGAAAAAACAAGCGGTTTTATTTTTTAAAGTAAGCAGTATGTCCTTTAATGGATCTGTATGTGATAGTACCTCCACCTTTCCCTAATTCACTAATTCATCATAATTCGTGATTCTTTGCTAAAATTGTTTGGTTAATCCAGCGTCTGCGTATCTGCAATTATTGTATCCTCAGTTTAAGACTCTTTAATGTTTTTTTTCCTAAAGTT
>NC_091558.1:41014638-41017138 GCF_042767895.1 Penaeus vannamei | reverse complement strand
TTTTTTTTTTTTTTTTTTTTTTTAGTTTGGTTTGATTTCCGTTATTTTTCGTGCTTTTTTTGGGTGTTTTTCATGTACGGGTCTCTGTCTCTCTCTCTCTTTCTCTGTCTATTTATCTAAATATATCTATTTTTATTTTTTTCTCTCTTACTCTCAGCTTGTCGTTTTTTTTCTCTCTCACTTTCTTTATCTCAGCTTGTCGGTTTCTCTCTCTCTTCCTCTCTGACTATTTATCTAAAGCTATCTATTTTTATTTTTCTCTCTCTCTCTTTCTCTCACCTTGTCGGTCTCTCTCTCTCTCTCTCTCTCTGACTACTTATCTAAATCTATATATTTTTATTTTTCTCTCTCTCTCTTTCTCTCTTCCCCTCTAATTCTTCTTTCCAGACTTGAGACTTTCCCTCCTTCCTTCTAATCTTTGTTTCTCGCCATTTCCTCGCATCACTTTCATCTTTTTCCGAACTTTCCAGAAAAAAAAACAATAAAAAAGCGAAAAATAAATTATAAAAAAGAGCGAGCAAGAGAGAGAGAAAATATAAGGCACAGAAACCCCCAGGGTCATTCTCCTTTTCTTTTCCTTATGAAAGAATTGAATCTCCTTTCCACCTCTTCGTGTAAAGGTTCCCATCCTCTTTCGTCTCTCGAGGAAGGTTTTTAAGCCCTTGTCTCGGAAACAAAAGAGGGTCGGGACTCGAGGGTTTCAACTCCACATCAACGGCTTAGGATTGTCATTAACATTTCTATTTTTCTCATGATTGCTTCATTCATTCATGTATATATATATATATATATATATATATATATATATATATATATATATATATGCATATCTATATATTTGTATATATATCTGTTGTGTGGGTGTGTAGTTTTTTATTTATTTCTATTTATATATTAATTTATTTTTTTTATATACTGCACACACATATACATACATACATTCATAAATACATACATACATACATACATACATATATATATATATATATATATATATATATATATATATATATGAAATATATATATATATATATATATATATATATATATATATATATATATATGTATGTATGTACATATATATATATATATATATATATATATATATATGTATATATATATATACATACATAAATATATATATTATATAATATATATATATATATATATATATATATATATATATATATATATATATAATATATATATAATATATATATATATATATATATATATATATATATATATATATATATATATATATATATATATACATGCACATGCACACACACACACACACACACACACACACACACACACACACACACACATATGTATATATATATATATATATATATATATATATATATATATATATATATATATATATATATAATACATATATACATACACATACACACACACACACACACACACACACACACACACATATGTATATATATATATATATATATTTATATATATATATATATATATATATATATATTATATATATATATATATATATATATATATATATATATATATATAATATATATATGTTTATACATATATAAAATATTTTTAATTAATTGATTACATTCCGCCAGAAGAAAAGGAATTCTGAGGTATTTCCCGCTACTTTATAGGCTGGGAATTCCTTTTGTTGTCCGTTCCTCTTCTATTGTCAGTGAACATCTGTTGAACCCGGAATGGCGTTCAGTCTTTGAAAATTATAGACTTTTGGTCGATTTTTGCACGGCCCATTTGATATACAGGTACATGGGCTCAGACTTAAATGCATATCTGGCTACCCATCTGATAGATATGTATTTATCTATCTGTCCAGTGGATATATATGTGTCAGAATTTCGGTGGGAAAAAAAACGGAAAATTTATTAAATATAAATTATACATTATGTGTTAGGAAATAAAATGAATGCAAAGTATATAAAGTAAAAAAAAAAAAAAAAAATGAA
Organism: Penaeus vannamei; assembly: GCF_042767895.1. Lineage (NCBI taxonomy): Eukaryota > Metazoa > Arthropoda > Malacostraca > Decapoda > Penaeidae > Penaeus > Penaeus vannamei. The sequence continues at coordinate 41,015,159 of NC_091558.1, read as the reverse complement.
ATAGTAAAGAACAGAAACCTCACTCTTACGAAAATATAAAATCCAAAAAAACAAAAAAAAAGAGCAATCACAAGAACCACAACAAGAGATGAAAAGAAAGAAAGGAATTAAGAAAAAAAAAAGAACAAGAAGGAGACTTAGAGAACAAGGACTTGTCAAGAAAGGAAGGAGATGTAGTGAAGACGCCGCTTCAGGTCTTTAGGTCGTGATGTGAATGGACAATCATGTTCTTGGAGACTGATCTTTTCTTGTTCTTTTGTTCTCGAGAGGAGCGGTCTTGGGGTGTTGGTGGGCGATTCATATATATTTTTTTTATTTATGTTTTATTTTCGGATTTTTCTTTTCTTTTTCTCTTTCTATTCTATTTATTTTTTTATCTATTTATTTTTATTTAATTATTTCATTTATTTTTATTTATTTTTTCTTTTCTTTCTGTTTTATCCTTTTTTTTTTCTTCGTCTTGTTCTCGGTCTTGGGGTGTTCGTGGGCGATTCATATCTTTTTCTTATTTATGTTTTATT
>NC_091558.1:41007412-41011638 GCF_042767895.1 Penaeus vannamei | reverse complement strand
TAGCGAATCTGAGACACCCAGAAATAATATTATTCAACATAATATTCAGCATAATATTAGTAAATAACGGTGCAAAAATCATTGTGCATGTCTTCGAATCACACACACACACACACACACACAAAAAAAATCTTGGGTATTAGACTCAATAACTCTGATTATAACAAAACTTCCAAGACAGGAACACGCAACGTACAGGAGCTTCTGCCAAAATTGCTTAAACATATAATATTGTCTCCGGAATATTCATATGACATATCTATACCATTATCTATCTATTCGTCAATCTATCTATCTACCTGTCTACCTACCTGCCTTTTCTAACAGGAGCTTCTGCCAAAATTACGTAGACGTATAATATTGCTGCCGTTATATTTATATGACATATCTCTATCATTATCTATCTATTCGTCTATCTATCTATCTATCTACCTGTCTACCTATCTACCTTTTCTTTTTTTTCACTGAATACGAGTTAGACAAAAGATACAAAATTTCCCACGGTTGTCAGAGAACAGCCAAAACTTCCTTAAAATGCACACAATCCTTTCTTATCCCGTAACTCACTTAAAATCACACAACTCGGTTAATTCAGACACAGCAACAGACAAAAACAACATCTCATCAGAATCTATGAATTTACTAATATCAAGAATTGATGCTCTGTAGCTAACGATGTGGAAATAAATGTAATGAGACTAAAGGGCACCATGATAATTATCATTATTATCATTATTGTTATTATCATCATTATTATTATTATTGTTATTATTATCATTATTATCATTATTGTTATTATTATCATTATTATCATTATTGTTATTATTATCATTATTATCACTATTGTTATAGTTATCATTATTACCATTATCATTATTTTATCAATATCATTATTGGTATCATTATCAGTTTCATTATCATTATTATTATTCGTCATTAGTCTAATCAAGGTAATGATGATAATGATAATAACAATAGTAATAATATTAATGACGATGATAATGATGATAATGATATTAACAATAATGATAATGATAATAATCATTATTATTATCATATTGATAGTGATAATGATGATAATGACTGTAGTAAAAATAATGATGATAATGATAATTATCTATAATTATAATGAACAATAATTATAAGTGAACAACAACATCAACAATGATAATGATGATAATAAGATACTACTACTGATGATGATAATAATCATGAAAAAGTTATTAGCATTATCATAATCATGTTAATTTCTGAATTACTATCCATCTCAAGACGAGCAACAGAGCAAATAAACTACTCGCAGACCCCTCCCCCCCAAAAAAAACCTTCCCCTCCCCCCAAAAAAAACCTCCCCACCAATAAAAATTCCCCTCCCCAAAAAACCCTACCCCCCAAAAAACCTCCCCCCTCTCCAAAAAAAAAAAAAAACTATCCATTCCTCTCAAAAACACCCTCCCCTCCCCCCAAAAAAAACTATCCATTCCTCCCCATAAAACTACCCATTCCTCCCCCCAAAACCCTACACCTCCCCCCAAAAAAACTACCCCCCAAAAAACTACCCCAAAAAAAAACTACCCATTCCTCCCCAAAAAAACACTCCACCTCCACTCCCCACCAAAAAAAAACTACCCCTCCCCCTCCAAACAACCTCCCCCTCCCCCTCAAAAAAATCCTACCCCTCCCCCCCCCCAAAAACAACCCTACCCATTTCTCCCCAAAAAACCCTCCCCTCCGTCCAAAAAGCTACCCCCCCCCAAAATAAACCCTCCCCCCACAAAAAACTACCCTATCCCTCCCCCCCAAACTCCCTCTCCCCTCCAAAAACCTCCCCTCCCAAAAAAATCCCTACCCCTTTCCCCCCAAAAAAAAAAAAAAAAAAAAAAACTAAATCGATCCAAAAACAGGCCACACGTTGACAATACAATGACGTAATCGGTTATGGTAAACCTTAATCCTTTTACTCTTGTTTATAATCCCCGTTGCTATGGTAACGTACCGAAGACGCTGAGCATAATATCTAAATCTATTTCTATCTTGGTTCCTTCTAAAAAAAAAGAAAAAAGAAAAAAAAGAAATAATGTTCTTAAGACGATCAGCCTTCAATTCATATCATGTCCATTTTCTTCATCTCTTTGATTACCTTTGAGATTATTGCAGAATCAACATCATCTGCAAGGCTGGTCTTGTGTTGAATAAACATGGACAAATCTGTTTGATTGTTTTTTTTTTTTTTTTTTTTTTTTTTTTTTTTTTTTTTTTTTTTTTTTTTTTTTACTCATTGCCAGACTAGCATGAGATTCACTTCCGGTTACATTGTCCAGTTTTCGGTCACGGAATTTTTTGATTTTCAATTTTTGTGTCACGCTGTGTTGACTCTCGATATATCTTATACCTATATATATACAGTATATACATGTTTATATTAGTTTTTTGATTTTCAATTTTTGTGTCACGCTGTGTTGACTCTCGATATATCTTATACCTATATATATATATATATATATATATATACAGTATATACATGTTTATAAGTTATCATTAAAGCAGTATATTATCTAATTTCTACAGATACATGAATATTTAGGTGGTATTGAAAACTTATTGAAATCATTATTAAAAGCTGTTACTGAATATCAATATGTTTATCAATATCAAATAATAACAAAAGTAAGAAACTGTAATAAATGATATATGGAGAAGCCATAGGAGGTGAACAGATGATACACGATAGTATAAAAAGGACTTATTTTATGCATACAAATATGTATATATATGTACATAAATATTTATGTATGTATATATTTATGTATATATTTATGTATATATGTATATATTTATGTATATAAATATGTATATATACACACAAACACACCAATAAAAATAAATAAATAAATAAATAAAATAAAATAAAAGACGCACAGATAAAATGAAAAAAAAGATAAGATACCAAAGCGAGCAACACGAAGGGAATAAAAACGAAAACAAGAAAAAACAAACAAACACAAATAAGATTATATTCCGATAAGCATTGTTTATAACCCGTTGTAAAATTGCTATATCCGAATCGTCAGGAAAAAGACGTTCAGTTGTCTCTGTTTCTGTTCTTCTCTCTCTTTCTTATTTATTTATTTTCGTTTACTCGTTCTCTTTCTCCTTACGATCTTATTATTGTTTTATCTATCACTCCTTCTGTCATTCTTTCTCTTTCACTTTCTCTCTCTCTCTCTCTCTCTCTCTTTCTCTCCTTCTCTTTCTCTTTCTCTCTCTCTCTCTCTCCCTCTCCCTCTCTCTCTCTCTCTCTCTCTCTCTCTCTCTCTCTTTCTCTCTCTCTCTCTCTCTCTCTCTTTCTCTCTATATATATATATATATATATATATATATATATATATATATATATTTATATATATTTCTCTCACTTTCCCTCCCTACCTCCTTCCCTCTCTCCCCCTCTCTTTCTCTTTCTTTCTTTCCTTCTCTCTCTCTCTCTCTTTCACTCACTGTCTCTGTTTCTCTTGCTCTTACTCTCCCCCCCTCTCTCTTTCTATGTATCACTCTCCTCATATGTGTCTCTCTCTCCCTCCTTCTCTCTCTTTCTCTCTCTCTCTATCTATCTTTTTTTCTCTCTCCCTCACTCTCCCATTCTCTGTCTGTCTGTCTGTTTCTATTTATCGATCTATCTCTACATCTCTCTACCTCTCTCTCCCATTCTTTATCTGTCTTTTTATCTACCTATCTGTTTGTCTATCTGTCTGTCTGTCTGTCTCTCCTCTCTATCTCAATATAAAAACAGGTTTAAACAAATAAAAAAATCAAAGAAGGATGACAGAAAGAACAACAACAACAACAACAAAAATCCCTTCGATTTAATCAAAGAGAGAAAACAAAATTTCCGTGTCTTTTGAATTCACAAAAGATGGGAATCAGATTAAGAAAGCTTTTTATCCATAACCAACCTTGTTCTCCTGTTCTGCCAAGTCTGCTGTTATTCTTGGAAAATTCTTACAGAAGACAGAAGAAAGATGACAGTTCGTGTTTGAAAATGTGGGCTCGTAAATTTGTACCTAGAGGATAAATGTACTTTATTGTATATATATATATATATATATATATATATATATATATATATATATATATATATATATATATATATATATATATATATATATATATATATATATATATATATATATATATATATATATATATACACACACACGCACACACAC
>NC_091558.1:40979912-40987412 GCF_042767895.1 Penaeus vannamei | reverse complement strand
GATCATAATGAAGCTAGTAATGATAATGATAATAATGATAATGTTACTAAAGACTGTAGTAATAATGATAGTATCATTAATAATAATGATAATCATTATAGTAATGATAAGATTAATGATGATAATAACAAAAGTAATATCAAAAGTGGTAGTAATTGTAGTAGTAGTAGTAATAACAATAATGATGATTATAATACTGATAATGACAATGATAACAATAATGATAATGATTATGATAATGATAACAATAATATCAACAACAACAATAATAATAATGATAATTATAATAATAATGATGATGATAATAATAATAATAGTAATGATAAGCCTAATGGTAATGATAATGATAATAGTAACAACAACAATGATAATGATGATAATAATGATATAGATGATAAAAGGAAAATGTTGATATCAATAACAATGATGCCAATGATAATAATGACGGTAAACATAGAAATAGTGAAATTGAGGGTAATAATTAAATTTATAACAATGATAGTTATGATGATAATAACAATAGCGATAATAAAAACGATAATGTTAATGATAATATCAGTGGCAATGATGTCAACAATAGTGATGATAATAATAACAATACTGATGATTATGACACTGAGAATGATGATGATGGGGATAATTAATGATAATAATGATAATAACAATAACAATAATGATTTTACAAATAATCATGATAATCCTATCAGTAATGTTACCACAACTAATAAGATGATGATGATTATGACAACAGTAATAATGATAATAAAAATGATAATAATAATGATAATGATGGTAACTATAATGATAATGATAATAGTAATTATAATGATACTGATAATAATGATAATAATAATAATAATATTAATAGTAGTAACAATAATAAAAATTATGATAACAATAATGGCGGTATAAATGATAATGGTAATGATAATGATAACAATAATGATCATGTTGGTAATGATAATAATAATAATAGTAATATCACACTATCAACAATTACCTTGTAAATTTAGTCGGCATGCTAATAAAAACTATAATAGCAAAAACAACAATGATAATAACAATAATAATAATAATAAAAATAACAACAACAGCAATAATAATAATATCAATAATGGTAACGATAAAATTTATGATAATAATGATAATAACAATTATAACAATAATGGAAATAATGATAATAAGAATGCCAAATAATGGAAATAATGATAATAACAATTATAACAATAATGATAAAAACAATCATAACATTGATGGAAATAATAATAATAATAATTACAAATAATGATAATAACGCTGATAATAACAGAAATAACAATAGCGTCTATATAAGCACAGATCACTCGAACATCACTATAAATAAGCGATATAAAAAGCCATACAGATGACCTTACAACCACAAATTTCTGATAACCTCGACCCTCTAAATATTCTGAAAACGACATGATTCCTAGAACATTGCGGAGTTCGTGTAATTAAAGAGCACACTATGAGTCCCCTTTAATCTAGTAAAGGATAGGAATTGAGATGGAAAATAGCTAACTCATTATCTCATCTGACTTACGTAAGAATCTCTACCCATTTCTTTCTGAACATTTCTTCCTTAATCACTGTGTACCCTTCATTTCCCTCCTTTTCGTGTGCAAGTTTTCTTCCAGTTTCTTAAAGAATGCGAAATATCTTTAAAGAAGTTACGTCGATAATTCTCAGTAATTTTCTTTTTCTTTTTTTTTCTCGTTTCTTCCTGTTTATTTAGAAATGCGAAATATCTTTAAAGAAGGTACGTCGATAGTTCTCAGTAATTTTCTTTTTCTTTTTTTTTCTCGCCTCTTCCTGTTTATTTAGAAATGCGAAATATCTTTAAAGAAGTTACGTCGGTATTCGAACATAATTTTCTTTTTTTATCTTGTCTCTTGTTTATTATTATTATTATCATTATCTTTTTTTTCTTCTTCTTTATTTTGAAATGCGAAATATCTTTAAATAGGGTACGTCGGTATTCGAACATCATTTTCTTTTTTTTTCTTGTCTCTTCTTTATTTAGGAATGCGAAATATTTTTAAGGAAGGTACGTCGATAGTTCTCAGTAATTTTCTTTTTTTTCTCTCGTCTCTTCCTGTTTATTTAGAAATGCGAAATTTCTTTAAAGAGGAAACGTCGGTATTCGAACGTCATTTTCTTGTTTTTTCTTGTCTCTTGTTTATTATCATAAATTATTATTATCTTTTTTTTCTTCTTCTTTATTTTGAAATGCGAAAAATCTTTAAAGAGGGTACGTCGGTATTCGAACATAATTTTCTTTTTTTCTTGTCTCTTGTTTATTTAGGAATGCGAAATATCTTTAAAGAAGTTACGTCGATAGTTCTCAGTAATTTTCTTTTTCTTTTTTTTTTCTCTTCTCTTCCTGTTTATTTAGAAATGCGAAATATCATTAAAGAAGATACGCCGATAGTTATCCGTAATTTCCTTTTTCTTTTCTTCGTGTCTTCTAGTTTCTTTAGGAATGCGAGAATATCTTTCAGGAAAGTACGTCAATATTCCCAAGGAATTTTCTTTTTCTCTCTTGCATATCTTGACTTTAAGTTTATTTACATAACTCTTTTCAAGTCTGTAAGTTTTTCTTCATGAGATGTATGTACCTACACTCATCAAGCTCTAAGCTCCCTCTTAAAGGCTTCAGTACTCCATTTTTGCCTTTATGACTTCATGCTCAAAGTAGTTAAGTTTCAGTGCAGAAATATGAGTTATTCTCTATCCTGTATTATGAATTTCAAAATATGATAAAGGTAACTATATTCTGCTTTGTGAATGTCAAAACATCATCTAGGTAGACTAGTCTCTTTTTAAAAGATATACATACATCATAGAGCCTATTTAAATCAGAGAGAGCAACATCAAAACATTAACAACACTCCACGTCTTGTATAATTACTTTAATCATTCATACTTCATTCAACATGTATCAAAAGGAACTCCACATTAAGCATTTGAAGCGACCTTATTCCACCTTTTCCTCAAGTGCGAATAACATTGCCTCTCTCTCTCTCTTCCTCTTTCCTCTGACATTACTAAAATTTTCTCGTCTCCAGCACTCGCTTTCTGCCATCACAGGGGAAGGGAAGGAGAGGGGGAAGGGAAGGAGAGGGGGAAGGGAAGGAGAGGGGGGGAAGGGAAGGAGAGGGGGAAGGGAAGGAGGAGAGAGAGGGGAATGGGGGAAGGGGGGGAGGGGGGATACACACATCAAAGACCGGCCTTCATTTGCATATCAGACGAACTTCTAGTATGAGTCATAGAAATTTCGGGGAAGGGAAGGGAAGGAAAGATATCGAGGGAAGCCTACTTGTCTCTGGTTAATAGGTCTAAGGATTGCTGATATTCTGTACACAAAAATACACACATACAAACACACACATATACACACACAAAGACAAACACACACACACACACACAAACACACACAAACAAACACAAAGACACACGCACGCACACACACACAGACACACACAAAGACACACAGACACACACAAACACAAAGACACACACACACACACACACATATATATATATAGAGAGAAAGAGAGAGAGAGACAGACAGACAGAGATTGAGACAAACAAACAGACATAAAGAGACAGACAGGAACAGACAGACACAGACAGACAGAGATCCCGCTCCACCTGTCCACCGTCGTCATCATCTTGTCACCTGCTTCTCCTCTCGTCTGTCAGAATCGTCTAATTACACTACCTTTGACAGGCTAATCACACGCCGCCAAGTTCCGTTCGTTTCCAACCTTTGGCAGGGAAGTTTATCCGTAGTTTGCGTCGGCACGGACTGTAAATAAACACTGGAACATTTCGCAGTAAATTTACGAGTATAGAAGCCTATAATGAAAGGGAGTATTTTGTGCGCTGGACGTTGTAAACACGAAGCCACATGCCGTACGTTCAAGAATCTTAAATTCTTTTCAGTCTTTATTTTTTTTTCATATTCATTCGCTTTTCTATTCGTGTTTCATGTGATGCGTAATTAATTTGATTATCAATTCTAACTGCGTTTGAATTCTGATGAGTTCATGTCACTGTAAGATTTAATAATAATTCGTTTTAGTGATAAATTTAGCAGACCAGTATTGGACAGCATAACAAGGGGACGAAATTGCTTTTAACATCTCTCACACAACAAACAAACTGTGATGCCTGGCGTTCATTCTAAGAGATGAATGGAAACTCAATACAATAAAGGAAAATGATTTCGTAGTAGATTTATTGTGAATGAATTTTCCACGATGATTTTTTTTCCATTATCTTCTTTTTTCTCTCTCTCTCCACAACAACGTTTTTGTCTTTTTCCTTTTTTTGCTTTTTCTCTTTCTCACTCGGGTACATCTGGGTCTGTCTGCCTACCCCCCCCCTCTCTCTCTGTCTGTCTGTCTCTCTGTTTCTCTCCCTCCTTCTTGCCCTTTCTCCCTCTCTATCCCTCCATATCTCTCTCTCTCGGTTTCTCTCCCTCCTTCTTCCCCTTTCTCCCTCCCTATCCCTCCTTCCCCCTCTCTATTCCTCCTTCCATCTCTCGCCCTCTCTTCTTCTCTCTCCTTTAGGCACTATCATCAGTGCTCCGCTGGTCCCGTGACATAAACCCTCTCCCTTAGCACCGCCCGGACTTGGTTTGTGTCTGTGCTTGAACGGTAGTAATGGCTGCTTTTAGATTCCACACTGAATGCTACTTGCTATTGTTCACCTGCGTTCGCTTCTGGGGGGCCGCCATTGCGTGCGGGGAATGGTATTTTGGCTTTATTCACTGCTTTTTTTTAAAGGGGAGAAAGTATGTGTGTTGGTTATATACACGTACATATTCCTTCCCCCCCCCCCACCACTGGTAGACTGTCGAGTTGTTTGGCTACGATACGAACTGTAGATAAGGAAAAGGAATGGTACAACGGCTTTTACTTCGGAGGTCTGAAAGGGCTGCGAATGCTCTTTATAGCGATAGGCCCACGCAATGATTCCTGGAGATTTAGATCGAGATAGTGAAATGTGGTGTGTTGATTCCGTAGATTTTACTGTGGGTACGATGACTGCATAATAGATATTGCTGTAAAAGAATAAGTTTGTGGTAATGATGATGATGAGAATGATGGTATTGATAGTGATGATGATGATAAAGATAATGATAATAATGATAATGATAATAATGATAATGATAATAGTAATGATAATGATAATAGTAATGATAATGATAATAATGATAATAGTAATGATAATAACAATGATAATAATAATAATAATAATAACAATAATAATGATAATGATGATAATAATATTAATATCAATAACAATGATGATAATGGTAATGAAGATAATGATATAATAATAATTATAATCACAGCAATAATAATGACAATAGTAATAATAATAACGATTTACAATAGCAATATTTATAATGATGATAATATTAGTAATTAATAATGATAACAAAAAGGATAGAAATCAAAATGCATGATAATAACAATAGCAATAATGATAATGGCAATATAAGTAAAAATGAAGATGATGATGATAATAATAACAATGAGGATAATAATAATGATAATAACAAGAACAAAGATAATAGTGATAGTAATAATGGTAATAATGATAATGATAATAATAGTAATTGTAGTAATAGTGATAACACTAATGATGATGGTGGTGGTAATGATCACAATAATATGATAACAATAATAATAGTAATTATCATAATGAAATTTATAGTGATCATAATAGAAGAAATATCGATGATAATGATAATGATACTTATTTTGATTAGTAATGATAAAGGTAATATAAATGATAATGATAACAGTGATACTGATGATGATAATAATGATAATAAGACGAAAATAAAAATGATAACGATACAGTAATAACAATAACAGTAGTAGATAGTAATGATAATAATGATATTGATGATAGTAATAGTGATAGTAATGATGATAATGATAATCATGATAATGATAAGAATAATAGTAATGATAATAATAATAATAATAGTCATGATAATAACAGTCATCATTATAATAATAACAATACTACTACCAATAATAGCAATGATAATGATAATGATAATAAAGATAACAATGGTAATAATAATAATAATAAAACTAATGATAATGATAATAATAATGATAATAATAATAATAATGATGATTGTAATGATGACGATAATGAAAATAATAATGATAATTATAATAATAATAGTAGTAGTAATGATAATAATAATGATAATTATAATGATAATAATAATAATAATAATAATGATAATAATAATAATAATGATAATAATAATAATAATAATAATGATAATAATAACAACAGTAATAATAATAATAATAACGATAATAATAATAGTAATAAAACGATAATGATAATAATAATATTGATAATAATGATAATAACAACAATAAAAAAAATAATAATGCATCAAACACTTCATCATACACACACACACACACACACACACACACACACACACACACACACAATTCTCTCCTCAATACCATAGTCTACCCCATTTTCCACAACCCATTTTACCAGAAATCATGCATTTCCCTCACAACACCATACCCCATATTTCCCACACACTATACCAGACTACCCGCAACGCAGGCCACCATACATTTCCCACACAACACCATGCCCCATACTTTCCACACAACACCATGCCCCATACTTCCCACACACTATACCAGACTACCCACAACACAGGCCACCATATATTTCCCACACACCATGCCTCATACTTCCCACACACTATACCAGACTACCCACAACACAGGCCACCATATATTTCCCACACACCATGCCTCATACTTCCCACACAACACCATACCCCATACTTCCCACACACTATACCAGACTGCCCACAACACAGGCCACCATACATTCCAACACAACACCATGCCCCATACCTCCCACACAACACCATACCCCATACTTCCCACACACTATACCAGACTGCCCACAACACAGGACACCATACATTTCCCTACACGACTATAATTCCCACACAACACCATGCCCCATACATCCCACACACCATACCATTAACCACAACACAGGCCACCATACTTTCCCACACAACACCATGCCCCATACTTTCGCCACAACACCATGCTTCATACTTCCCACACAACACCATGCTCCATACTTCCCACACACTATACCAAACTGCCCACAACACAGGCCACCACATATTTCCCACACAACACCATGCCTCATACTTTCCCCACAACACCATGCCCCATACTTCCCACACACCATACCATTAACCACAACACAGGCCACCATACTTTCCAACACCACACGTCACTCTAAGCACAGCACCTGCCCCGCCACACTACATGCTACCGCCACCACGCCCCTAAGGATTGGCTTGGGTTTATTTCTTCATTGTCTGGAGAAGTTTGGTCTCTCGAAGGACTTTTTCTTGTCACCCCCCCCCCTTTTCTTCTTCTTTTCTCT
>NC_091558.1:40962412-40964912 GCF_042767895.1 Penaeus vannamei | reverse complement strand
GCTAACACACACACACACACATACACACGCACGCGCGCGCGCATCTACATACATTTGGATATACAAGAAAGTCTCATTGTATAACTCTAATCAACATTCCTACAACAATGAAAATATAACTTCTTTTTTGTGTATCTGATTCTCTTCTTTATTGCCAAACTTTCTCTTCTCTTTAACCTCTTCTTATTTCTTCCAACTATCCGCTTCCTCTCTCCCTCCACTTTTATTCCTTCCTCCCTTATCCTCCTGCATTCTCTCTTCCTCTTGACCTCATTTTCCTTCACTTCCTTATTCCCCAATAGCCTCTCCCTCTTTGACCTCCCCTTGTTCTTTATCTTATTCTCCTTCGCCTTTCATAGCGTGACCTCCGCCCACCCTACCCCACCCCACCCACTCCACCTCTTTGTGTCTCCTCCCCCCCCACTCCCCCTTCCCCCCTACCCGCGCCCTTTGACCGACAGGCCCTAAAATCTTCGATCTTGGCCCACACTATGGCCAGGTAAGCGACCGCTTCTCCACATTCCTGTTTCGTTTTTAGTCTCTCTCTCTCTCTCTCTCTCTCTCTCTCTCTCTCTCTCTCTCTCTCTCTCTCTCTCTCTCTCTCTCTCTCTCTCTCTCTCTCGCTCTCTCGCTCTCTCTCTCTCTCTCTCTCTCTCTCTCTCTCTCTCCCTCCCAACTCCCCTCTCTCTCTTCTTCTTCTTCTAATCGGTTATTCTGTTCGATCATTCTGTCTCTTTCTTCTTTTTTCATCTGTCTCTTTGTCTTTCTGTCTTTCCCGTCCTCCTCTTTCCGCTCTCACTTCTGTCTGTCTGTCTCTTTCTCTCTCTTTCTTTCATCTTTTCTTTCTTTTCCCTTTCAACCATGTATTCTCTTCCAGTTTTCTACTTGTCCTCCCTTTCCTCTACCTTTCCACTCCCTTTCAAATCTTCTTCTTTTTCCCTTCCTCCTCCTTCCTCCCACAATTATCCTCTACTCCCTTTTTCCTCTTCCTCCCCTTTCCTCCTTCTTCTCTCTCTCCCTTCCTCCCTTCTTCTCGGTCCAACGACACGACCGCCCCGCCCTTAGGAAGAAGGCAAGTTTTATAACCGTGGGCGTAGTAACGGTGTTATTTTTAATATATATATATATATATTGTGGATCTTTGAAGGCGAGGATATTTTCGAGAAGAAAAGAAGGGAAAGTTGGGGGGGGGGGGTGGAGAAGGAGGGTTGAGAAGGAGGGAAGGGGAAAGGGAAGGAAGGGAGGGTGGAGGGTTGGAGAAGGAGGGAAGAAGAGAGAGGGAAAAAAAAGGGAAGATGGGGTTGAGAAGGAGGGGAGAAAAGGAGGGGTGAGAAGGAGGGAAGGGGAAAGGGAAGGAAGGGAGGGCTGGAGAAGGAGGGAAGAAGAGAGGGGGAAAAAAAAGGGAAGATGGGGTTGAGAAGGAGGGGAGAAAAGGAGGGAAGGTGAAAGGGAAGGAAGGGAGGGTGGAGGGCTGGAGAAGGGGGAAGAAGAGAGGGGAAAAATGGGAAGACGGGGTGGGGGGGTTGAGAAGGAGGGGAGAGAAGGAGGGGAGAAAAGGAGAGGTGAGAAGGAGGGAAGGAAGGGAAGGTAAGGGGTTAGAGAAAAAGGGGTGAGGAGGAGGGAAGGGGAGAAGGAAGGAAGGAAAGGTGGGGAGGGGGGAGAGAAAGAGGAAAGGAAAGATGTTAGGAAGAGAGGGCAGATAGGGTGAGAGAGAAGAGAGAAGAATGGAGAGCGAGAAGGCTGGAGGGGGAGAGGGAAGGGAGGGAAGAAGAATGGGAGAGATGGAGGAAATGGGGGGAGGGGAAGAGGGATAAGGAATGTAAGAAGAGGAAGAAAGAAGGACGGTGAAGAGGGAATGAGGGCTAGAGCGTGAGGGGAAATTTGAGAATAGGAGAAGGAGGGAATAGACAGGAAGGGAAAAGAAGAGAGAAAGGGAATCAGAGAGGGAGAGAGAGAGTGAATAGAAGGGGACTGAAAAGGAGGGACTGGGAAAAGGAATGGAGGGAGGGCAAAAGGAAGGAGGGAAGGTGGGGGTAAGAAGGGGAGTGAGGAGGAAGAGGGAGAAAGAAGAGGGAGGGAAGGAGGGAAGGAGGGCGAGAGGGAAGGAGGAAAGAGGACGAGAGGGAAGGAGGGAAGGTGGGATGGGAAAGGAAGTGTGGAGGAAAAAGGGGAGAGAGAATGGAGGAAGGGTGAAAGGAAATAAGAGAGGGAGAATGGGAGGGAAGGGACGGGAAGGAAGAAGAAAAAAGGAGAGTGAAGGGAGAGATGGGGAGAAGGAAGGAGAGAGAAATGGCGAGAACGGAGAGAGAAAGAAGGGAGGGGGAGAAAAAAGAGGTAGGGCAAAAAAAAAAAAAAAAAAAAAAAAAATAGAGAAAGTAAGAAAAAAATAAAAAGACTGACACACATACTGAGACATATAAAGAAACAAAAAAGTAATAAACAAAAACAAAGATACAACAACGACATAACAACAACAACAACCAAAACATCAACAAAAGCG
>NC_091558.1:40952412-40957412 GCF_042767895.1 Penaeus vannamei | reverse complement strand
GTGTAATAGTGAAACAACATTAATTATCAATGTTGGTGTAAGACTTTATAAGATTTCTACATTTTGTTCCTTCCTTATTTTTATCTATATTTTTCTGTTTATATCTATTTCATTTTTTTGTTTTTCTTGCATCCATCAAGGAGGTCATGTTTGTGGTAGCGTTGGTTAGTTAACTGGTTTGTTTGTCTGTTTGGTATGACCAGATTTTTATCATTTCCTTACCAGAGGTGTGTTGAAGCCCAACTTATATGCTTTTAAATTTTGGTGGTTTTTAAAATCTAGTTTTTATTTATTTTATTTATACACACTTCTATCCCTCTTTCCCTCTCTCCCTCTTCTCCTCTCTCTATATCTATTTAAGATCTAGTTTTTATTTATTTTTATTTTTTTAATGATTTCATCACCCCTATCACCCTGCCGGAGGTATGCGCTCTCTAAATGCTTCTAAGATTTTTTTATGAAATATTTACCAGAAGTGTGTCTTACCACAATTTGAATACCACACAACACACACTCACTCACTCGCACGAGGGCATCATACATATACACACACACGGATACATACATGCATACACACACATATATAAGAACACATACACATACACTCATAGACACAGATACACACGTGCAAACACAAACACACACTCACAGGCACACACATCCTCTTCCTCCCCCTCACACACAAACAAACACAGACACACACAAACATATACACGCACATACCGGCTACATACAATCTACTTTACACACACAGATAAACACTCGCGCACACACATCCACCCCCTCCCCCCCCACACACAAACACACTCACACACACACACATCCCCCCTCCCCCCCCCACACGTCCACCTCTCCCCTCACACACACACACACATCCATCCCCTCTCCCCTCACACACACACACAGAGACATCCACCCCCTCCCTCCCCCTCACACACACACACACACCAACTCTGACTTACACACAACCCCTCCCCAGTGTACACACGCACACACAGCACCGCAATCACCACAGCAACAACAACAAGCAGCCCACAAGCACAAAATCCTGCTCCACGCCACAAAAAAACTCAGTCAAGCTCACTCCTTATCTACAGTCCCCCAATATCCTGGCGTAGACTCCCTGCACTGCTATCTTAATTCTTCGTCCATTAAAGTCCGTAAGTAAGTCTCCCCTTAAAATCCTGCTCCATTTTCTATCTTTTTTTGGCTTGTGTGTTTTCTAGTTTTTTGTTTTTTTTCTTTGTTTCTGTGTTTTTCTGTTTGTTTGTTTGTGTGTGTGTGTAGATATATTTGTGTTTGCAAGTGATGTTTTTTGATTTAGGAAAAATATAAGCAAATCACATTTCAAGTTTTTTTTTCTCCTCTCTCTCTCTCTCTCTCTCTCTCTCTCTCTCTCTCTCTCTCTCTCTCTCTCTCTCTCTCTCTCTCTCTCTCTCTCTCTCTCTCTCTCTCTTTCACTAAAAAAAGCGTAAACAGAAATGAAAAATAATATCCACAAATTATTTCAATCTCTTCTACTCTTCTCTCCTTTTCCTCTGTTCCTTTACATTAGCTCTGCGTGTTGTATTCCTCTTGCATTTCTCTTATCTCTCTCTTCTCCTAAGGTGTGCTTAATACGATAACAGCTGGTCTGGACTACGGCTTCACCCTGATAACTCTCTGGGCTTTGTGGGGGGGGGGGAGGGTTGGGATAGATAGGCAGCTCTCTGTCTCTCTCTCTCTCATTCTCCCTCCCTCTCGCTGTTCACTCGCTCTATTTCTTTACTTACTCATCTCATCTGTCTCTCTCTCTTTCTCTCTTTCGTTCTCTTTCATTATTTGTGTTCTTGTCTCGCTCTTTATTTTTCTTGGAGATTATCATTCCTCTATCTTTCATTACTTCTCTCTCTCTCTCTCTCTGCTTCTCTTTATCTTTCGATCCCCTCTCTCTTCCGCTATCTTTATGTCCCTCTCTTCCTCCCCCCTTCTATCTCGCCCTCTCTCTCTCTCTGCTTCTCTTTATCTTTCGATCCCCCCTCTCTCTCCCTTTCTCTTTTATCACTTGTCTCTCCCTCTATCTTTATTCTTATCATATTTCTATCTCTCTTCCTCTCTTCCCCCCTCCTTCTATCCCTCTTTCCCTCTCTCCCTCTTCTCCTCTCTCTATCTCTCCCTGTTTTCTCTCCTTTTTCCTTCTCCCTCCAATCCCCCTTTCTATTTCTTCCTTTCTTTACGTTCCGTATTTTCCAACTCCCACTGTTTCCCCCTTTCTCTTTTTTACATTTTATTTTTTATTTTATTTTATTTCTTTTTTACATTTCCGTTTGTTTTTCCCTATCTTTATATTCTTAATCTCTCTTTGCCTTCCTGCATATTTATTATTTTTCTTTCTTTGTCTGCATCCCCCTCTCTTTTCTCTTTTTCTTTGCTACAGTTTTGTTTATCGGTATATCCTTGTATTGCCCCGTCCAACTTTTTCTGTGTTATATGTCTTCTCTGTAAGTTTTTCGCATTTTCTTTCTTTCGTTCTCACTTTCTCCCTCTAGTCACTCAGTTTCTCTGCCTCCCTCCCTCCTCCTTCGCCTCACTCTCTCTTTCTTATCCCCCTCTCTCCCTTCTATCCTCTCTCTCTCTCTGTCTCTGTCTGTCTGTCTGTCTCTCTCTCTCTCTCTCTCTCTCTCTCTCTCTCTCTCTCTCTCTCTCTCTCTCTCTCTCTCTCTCTCTCTCTCTCTCTCTCTCTCTCTCTCTCTCTTTCAAATGAAACAAAACAAAACAATTAAACAAAACAAAACAAAAGTAAATAAAAATTGAGTAAAACAAAACAAACCAAAGAATTTTTTTTTTAAATAAAACAATTATTTTCTTCTAAAGAGTGAAAGAGAAAGGAGAGAGACGGAGACAGAGATAACTGAAAAAAAATATAAACAGATAAATGTAGCAAAACAGATAAATTAAGAGTAAACAATAGAATTAAGCGCAGAGGGAGAGAAGGAGGAAGCGTATAAATATAGAGATAGCGTTAAATGATAATTACGCAGAAACAGTGAAATAATGTTAATAACAATAAGAGAAATAATAATCACAAAAATATTAAGTTGATATTAATGATAATGATGATAGGCATAATGATGATGATGATAATAATTATGATATGATAATGATAATAATAATAATAATAATAATACAAATAATAATAATAATGATAATAATATTAACAATGATAGTAATTACAATGATGATGATAATGATAATAATAATGATAGCAACAACAGTAATAGAAATGATGATAATAATGATGATGATGATAATAAAAACAGTAATACTAATAATGATAATGATAATAATAATAATTATGATGATAATAGTAATGGTAATAACAATAATAATGTTAGTAACAATAATGATGATAATAAAAACAATAACAATTATAATGATAATAATGTCCATGATGATAATAATGATTATAATAATAACGATAATGAAAAATATAATAATCATAATAATGATAACAATAATGATGATAATAACATTATCAACAATAACAATAATAATGATAATATTGGCCATGATGATAATAATGACTAAAACAATAACGATAATAAGGATAATAATCATAATACTAATAATAACAATAATAATAACAATAACAATGATAATGATAATAATGACAATAATAATAACAAAAATAATAACAATAATAACAACAATGATAATGACAATGGGAAGAGAAATTGGCCCAAGGATTTGATGCACCTGGTTGTTCCTCGCTTCCTGTCTGCCAGATGTTCTTCAGGTGCGCATTCTCGTCCCAAGCTGTTCAAATGTTAACTACTTGTTATGACGAGAGAAAAAAGGTGTTGATATCGGATTCCAGATTCATTGTTTGGGGGGGGACATTTGTTTGTTTGTTTGTCTGTTTGTCTGTCTCTTCGTGAGTTTCTAAAATGTTAATGGGGTATGTTATGAATTCGTATCTTAAGTTATTTGTTGATTATGACTTTTATATGTGTATATAATATTTTATATATTATCATATATTGTTTATATGTTATTATTTTATATATTATATATTATTTTATATACCGTATATTATATATTATTTTATATATTATATATTATATATTATTTTATGCTTTTATATGTGTACCTGACCTTCCATTTACCTTTTTTAGAAGTAAATAATGTAATAAACCAGCATTACAGCACTAAATTTCAATGATTTGATATGCATATCAGTTTGAGAAAAGCATATTAGTATTTTGATATACACAAAATAATTCTTTTTTTATTATCTAAATCCTATTCACTCGTTCTGTATATTAATTTATCTTATACGCCAGTTCCCTACCTCTTCTTCGCCTTTGTAAAAGCGAAAAAAAATTATTAAACATTCATATCTTTGAAGAAATACCCGACCTTATTCAGTCAGTCTTTCTATATATTTGTTTGATTTCCTTTTCCTTTGTCTTTCTGAATACGAAAAGGAAAAAAGACAAGAAAAAGAAAATATACCAGATCTGTATTCTAGCAATTAGCATCAACAAGTGAAAGAAAACAACAACGATAATTTGAGGTCAACGACGTGAAATATTTTTACATAGTTTCCCCTTCAAATAGAAAACGTAACCGCTTTGTACGAAGCCATAAACAAACAAATAAAAATAGGGTAAATAAACGGTAAAAAAATGTATAAAAGACGAAATATAAAAATGAAAAAGCGTATAAATTTTGGTCGTACTTTTGTGCTGTTCCCATCCTGACTTTCTCCTCTGAAGGATGGCGGGGAAATCTACCATTTTCCATCCAGCTGGTAAGAATTGAGAGATGAAGAACTCGAGAAGAAATGGACGAAAATCTTGGTCGAGAGAGAGACTGCCTGAAGAGACGGGGATGGATGGTCGCACGGCAGTAGGTATATTATGTGGATATTTCTCTCTGTCTCTCTCTCTCTCTCCCTCCCTCTCTCTCTCTCTCTCTTTTCCTTCCTCCCTCCCTCTCTCTCTCTCTCTCTCTCTTTC
>NC_091558.1:40937412-40947412 GCF_042767895.1 Penaeus vannamei | reverse complement strand
TGCCTCTTGCTCTCTCGCCGCCACCGCCACCTCGAGTGCCACACAAGGAGCCTCTCCCCTGGCACTGTCGACCGCCGAGTGCCACGTCTCGCACCTGCCTTTGCCTTGCCTGAGAATCCCACTATCGGGCGAGGTCGGGACTTCACAGCTGATAAGAAATAACGTATAAAAGACTGGTAACCTGGTATGCCTATGATGTATTGGTCCACTGGAAATGTTACATGTATTTCATTATCAATGGCTGGGAAATGAGGGAAACAGATGGCACGGCGGCCATGCTGTCAGATCGTAAATCTAAAAAAAAAGAAATGTATATATATGCAAATATTCTGACTAGAAACGCCGATCCATTATGAAAAATGGAAATTAAATGCCTTTCTAATCATGAATGTGCAACATTGTAAATGCTTATATGAGAGGATTTATTTATAACAAAACTCAACAACAACATATACACACGTAAAGTACATGTATACATACATACATACATATATGATATATATAAACATATATCATATACATATATATATATATATATATATATATATATATATATATATATATATATATATATATATATATATATATATATATATATATATATATATATATATATATATATATATATATATATACTATATATAAATATATATATACTATATATATAAATATATATATATGCTATATATATATATATATATATATACTATATATATATATATAATATATATATATATATATATATATAGTATATATATATATATATATATATATACACTATATATATAATATATATATATATATATATACACTATATATATATATATAATATATATATATATATATATATATATATATATATATAATATATATATATATATATATATATATATATATATACTATATATATATATATATATATATATATATAATATATATATATATATATATATATATATATATATATATATATATATATAAATTCATATATGTATATATCTGTATACATAAATGTAAACACGCATGTATGTAAATATTTGTAGACAATATATACCGGTAATGAATATTAATGTACACGTCAACACATATCTATAGACGCCCAAAATACTTAAATTGTAACCACATATTTAGAACACTGTATTTCTCAAGTCAGAGTACAACTCCAGAGGCACAAACTCATATTATACAACAATGAAAACAGAAAAGGTACAAAGATCACGTCAGTTTTAGACATGCGATAGATGTTTTTATATCATATAATTGTTTTTTTTTAGTCAAACAGGTGAAAGTACACAAACATTCCTACCAACATTGTTAACCAGTAGACAAAAATTTCATAATGCAACAATTAAAAAAATGAGCAATATGCAGCTTTATGCAAATATGCAACTTTGCTATATAAACTCTTCAAAATATGCTTATAACAATAAGTAGTGTTTTTTTTTAGTGTATTGAAATGTCTGTATTAAAATCCTAAAAATAGTCTACCCTCTACATGATCACAATACAATCAGCATGCTATATTTTTTGTTTTGTTAAGGGGATGTATTTAATTATCTAGTATTTTTTTTTATATAGACTACTCGGTAGGGCTACGTATTGAAATGTGTTTCTACTCAACATCAATATCAACAAACCTCGGGAGTGCATTTTTTTTCTTCTAAATAGGCCTAAGGCATGAGTCTGTGGCTACGAATGAGAAAACCAATCCTGCTTTGGGGTGAGTCTTTGTGTTTTTAAAAGGTTAGATATAGCAGTGCTACTATTATTTTTTAAGGATATTTTTTTTTTATTACATTTTCTTCTTCTTCTTCTTCTCAACATAACCTTATAGAAACACTATACCAAGGCAAGAAATTCCTGATGACGTCTTACCCGACGGATTCTTGTGGCGAACGGGAAATATTATTATTTTTCCTTTTATGAGCTTTTTATTTCTTATCGTTTTTTCCCGCTTCATTGTTTACGAAACAGAGGAGTCCGGCTCGAGACATAGAAAACGGACAAGAAAACGGGAAACTGATAAAATCA
Source organism: Penaeus vannamei (assembly GCF_042767895.1). Classification (NCBI taxonomy): domain Eukaryota; kingdom Metazoa; phylum Arthropoda; class Malacostraca; order Decapoda; family Penaeidae; genus Penaeus; species Penaeus vannamei. The sequence goes on along the minus strand of NC_091558.1, from coordinate 40,945,381 downwards.
CACGTACATACATTATCCACGATCTTCCACGTACAGCTGGCAGTTCCACGCACATTGAACGCTCATCAACTGCCCCTAAAAGCACAGAACAAACACCAGATGAACCCCAAACGACCCAATTTTGAAACAGAACCGCTCGTTCGTTCGTGACAAGAACCCGCCCGCAACATCGTGCATAGAAAACGAGTGACCCGCCGTGGACGGTGAGATTTGAACGCCTGACGTGTTCACATGTGGCGGGTCACCTTATCGTTAGATGGCGTTTAAGAAGGGAGTTTGATTAAAGCACACACATACACGCGGACACGAGAGAATAGAGGAAAAGGGGAAATGAAAGAAAAAAGAGAGGGGGGAAACAGCAATCAGGGTGATCATTTTTAACTCGTGTCTCTTATATATCGCGTGGGATATATGTGTGTGTGTGTGTGTGTGTAAGGAGGGGAAGGTGGTAATCTTAATTCGATTTAAATTTCGTTCATAGCAAGCAAGCTCAGTTGTTGCTAGTTATTTTTGAGATTATTTTACTCTCGAATCATACCGTATTGGTTGGTTGAAGAAATGATAACCAAAGAAAGAAAGAAAGAAAGAAAGAGAATTGAAATACTTATTCGTTTAAGGATCTTTATACTACCTTACGAGTGCTTTTATTAATGCTTACATCTCTACTTCAGCAAAGATTCGAAAGGTACCGTAATTTATCACTCCACTGCCTCTTCGTTGTCTAGACTTGTGTTTACGAGTTGACGCCCACCCGCCCACCCACCACGCCCTCACCTCCATGGCCTTGTGATTCTCAAATGAACTGTACAAACGACTGATCTAGACATTGAACGTGTACGAAATTTTCCTACAGATCGAGTCTCTATTTGGGTGTTTCTGGTTGACGGTGAGCGCTGCCGGGCTTCGGGAGCACTTCGCGGTCTGCGGGAGGAGGCACAGGGAAGCGGACTCTTAAGAGGACTCCTAAGTCTCCTCACACGCCGAGGGGGACGTCCTGAGGGAGGTCCTTCGGGAGGGAAACAAACATATCCTTCGAGCTTGGTGAGTGTGTCTTCTGGGGTGTCTTGTGGGGATCGTGGCATCCGCTTGGAACGAGGTCATCGTGGGTCGTAGACATGACCTTCGTCACACTTGCTTCTTAATGTCATTTCGTTAAGAATATCTTGTGGATTTTTTTCCCTTTTTCTTAAGACCTCTCCGTCCTCGTGTTATTTTCATTGTTATCCTTATTTTCATTACTTGATATTAAGGAAGTTACGTATCAGGAAGGAGCCTAATGCACATATAAATCTATCTCTCCATAAATCGATCGATCCATAACCCTCCTCATTTCCTGGATTAAATTAATGTCTCTCCACTTTCTCTCTCCACTTTTTTTTATCGAGCTTCTTGCCAGGAAATATCCACTGACTCCGGGAGAGATCTTTCTGACACTAATTTTATTACATGAATTAGGAACTTGGGCTGGAAAGAGTCTGATGTGTTTTCGTCATTAGGAAACGCAGCCAAGCTCTCTCAGGGAAACGTAGCTTGGAGTTCTTTCGGTTTAAAAGAGAAAAAGGATAGATAGTTTAATTCTTTTTTTATAGGCGTTTTGTTATTCATTTTGTAATTCCTTTTTTTCGTTTCTCCTCCTTTGTTCGTCTCTTTCTCTTCGTATCAAATCTGGCTGTAACCGACGTGATCCTTTTGAGGATCATATCTGAATTCCTCCGCCTTTATTCCTTATGTGATTCTCCCTTGCCTCACTTCCTGGAGGGGGAACTAGTTAATAACTTCGGTGCTGAAGAGCCTTAAGGTAATCGCCACGGAAAAGGGGGAAAAGTTGACTCAGATTCGGCGTAACTTTTTGACTTCCGCCTTCCCTCGTTTTCTCCCCTCCCGTCAGTCATGCTCTTGGGGATTTCTGGCTTAGAAGTCATGTACGTACATAAGTGTATGCATGTATATATGTACACATTCTTATCTACCTATATATATATATATATATATATATATATATATATATATATATATATATATATATATATATATATATATATATATATATGTGTGTGTGTGTGTGTATATATATATATATATATATATATATATATATATATATATATATATATATATATATATATATATATATATATATATATATATATATATATATATATATATATATATATATATATATATATATATATATATATATATATGTATATATATGTATATATATGTATGTATATACATATATATACATACACTCACGCACACACACACTTACATATGTATATATATATATATACGCACATATATGTATGTATATGTGTATGTATGTGTCCTCAGATCAGTGTATGAAATTCCGACAGTTATATTTTACTCAGTATGTAGATATAACAAAGTTTTTCATTGTATTTTTCATTTCATATCTCTTTGAGTAATTCATTAACATATTTGATTCCGATTAACAATTATGAAATGGTTCAAACATCATGTCTTCTAGTGAAAAACAATTTCTCCTCATTTTGCACACGAAATTCAGTATTTTTCCTTTCCAGAAAATAAAGTTTGGAATTGTTTGCACAGACAACTTAAACTTTTATGCTTAAAATCATCCAACATTTACCTTCATTCTGAGCTATTTTCTAATGGGCCTTGCAGAAATAACTCTTACTAAAATAAATTACGATAAATGATACATATATCTATATTTCATCCACAGTGCATATGGCACAAATGGAGACACATCAGTCAATAATGTATATATAGATTAATGATATTCATACAATGAACAAATCTATGATTGAACTTTCTCCAGCGAGGCGTAAGTGTTAGTGTATGGACGCTGATTCTGTGATTCAAAACATTCATTTCCCTTTGCAACAATTGTGAGATTTGGGTAAATGAAATGTGGCGTGTATAGTCCGTAGACTTATGTCGCACTTGGTCTGGATTTTCTGGTTTCGGATATCAAAGGATTTTTCACTTTTTCATCTTTTCCTTCGTGTTTCTCATTTGTGTTTTCGACAAAAAGAGAAGAAAAGAGTACAAAAAGTAAGACATGAATGTGAAGAATATAATAAAGTAAAGGTTCATAATTGTATACCTTTTTCCTTTTTTTTCAAATGCACTTTTTCAAGTTGAAACTAAAAATATTAATCATAATACATACTCTAAACACACTTTAATCATTCATATATCATCCTTATATCTTTCTTATCTATATCAAGAACTAAGAAACATTTGGTATTTTCCCAATTTCTCCGCGAAGTCAAAATTCGTTTCGTTATGTTGTTCACTTGGTTTACAACGACCTCGGTCAGCTGAGCGGCTAGACGACTCGGAAGACTCACGTAAATATTTCTTCTCCTCTTCTGCCTAGTTCCCTTTTTATCTTCTTCTTCTTGTCTTGTCTTCTTCGCTTGCTTTTGTTTTGATTCTCTGAGAAATTTCCATTCTTCTTCTTTTTTTTTTACTTGAATGTATTTCCTGCATGCGGTTTCTGCTTTCCGTCCAGCTCTTTGAAATGTGTTTTCTCTTGTCCTCCCTTTATCATTCTTTTACTCGACTTTCCCTTTATGTATACCTTTCGTTTCTCGCCCTCCTCCTAATCCCTCTTCTATATTCTCAAAGCCTCGCTTCTTCCATTTCATTTTCGTTTCAAACCAATTCTTCGTCCTTTTATCTTCCCTTTCCATTTCCCTTTCCGCTCCCGCATATCCTCATATCCTCTCTTACCAACCAACTCCTCCATCTCTCTCTTCCTTCCTTCCTTCCTCCTTCTCTCCCTATCCCTTCCTCTCCCTCTCTTGCTCTCACTTCCCACCTCCCTCTCTCTCTTTCTCCTCCTCCCTTTCCCTTTCTCTCACTTCCCACCTCCCTCTCTCTCTTTCTCCTCCCCCCTTTCCCTTTCTCTCACTTCCCACCTCCCTCTCTCTCTCTTTCTCCTCCTCCCTTTTCTCCCATCCATCCATCTTCACTACTTCTTCTTCCTCGCTCTTCTGGAGACGTTGTTGTGGTTGATCTCCGGGGGCTGCGAGTGTGATCTGGACCGGAGAGATGCTGCAGCAGAAGTCCTTGACAGGGCGTCCCGGTCGGGGGTGTAAGCTCGCCGCATCATCCCGCCTCTCATGGATCGTCCGGTTAGGGATTCCCGGTACACCAGCGGGTTCAGCATCTCTCTGTTAGGGAGGAAACCGGGAGAGTTAGTGAAGTATGAGAAGAGGAGGAGAAATGTGAGTGAAAAACCGGGACGAACTGATTTAGTAAAGTAGGAAGTGAGGAGGAAAATGTGTGAAAAACCGGGAGGAACTGAGTTAGTAAAGTATGAGAAGAGGAGGAGAAATGTGAGTGAAAAACCGGGAGAAACTGATTTAGTAAAGTAGGAAGTGAGGAGGAAAATGTGAGTGAAATACTGGGACGAACTGATTTAGGAAAGTAAGAGAAGAGGAGGAGATGTATGGATGAAAAACCGTGAGGAAATGATATAGTGAAGTAGGAGGTGAGGAAGAAATATGAGGATGAAAAACCGGGAGAAACTGATTTAGTAAAGTATGAGAAGAGGAGGAGAAATGTGAGTGAAAAACCGGGACGAACTGATTTAGTGAAGTAAGAGAAGAGGAGGAGAAATATGGATGAAAAACCGTGAGGAAATAATATTGTGAAGTAGGAGGTAAGGAAGAAAATATGGTTGAAAAACCGGAGGAAATGATATAGTAAGGAAGGAAGTGAGGAGGAGAAATGTGTGAGGAAAACCGGGAGGAAATGATATAGTAGAATAAGAAATGAGGAGGACAAATATGTAAGGAAAACCAAGGAAAAATAATAGTAAAGTTTGTAGAAAAACGAAGAAAAGAAATAGGGGCAAAAAAAACGGGAAGAACTGATATAGGAAGGTTCGTAGGAGATGAAGAGGAGAGAAATAGGAGATAAACAGGGGTAACCTGATAAAGTAAAGTGCCTGGAAGTGAGGAAGAGAAATAGGAGCGAAAACAAAAACAAAAAAAACAGAAGGAACTGATATAGCAAATATTGACGATGCAAGGTGGTGGTGAGGATGGTATATTTTGAGGAAGACTAAGAGAGGAAACAAAAAGAAGGAGGGTAGAAAGAGGAGACAGGAAGAGGAGGACGTTCAGTCGTGCGATATGAGGAAAAGAAAGGGAGGATGAGGGGGTGAAGGAGAAAGAGAGATAGAGAGAGAGAGAGAGAGAGAGAGAGAGAGAGAGAGAGAGAGAGAGAGAGAGAGAGAGAGAGAGAGAGAGAGAGAGAGAGAGAGAGAGAGAGAGAGAGAGAGAGAACGGTGAGAGAGATGGAGAGAGAGAGAGAGAGAGATAGATAGATATAGATATATAGAGATAGAGATAGATAGATAGATAGATAGATAGATAGATAGATAGATAGATAGATAGATAGATAGATAGAGAGAGAGAGAGAGAGAGAAACGGGTGAGAAAGATGGAGAAAGGGAGAGAAAGATTGAAGAAAGGGAATTGTTGAGATTGAGGATGGGAGATAAGGAAGAGGAAGAGTCGGGAAGGATAAGAAAAGGAAGAAGGAATAGGATGAAGTATAAGAGTTAGTATAGCAATTTGAGAAGAGAGAAGAAGAAACGGGGGGGGGGGTAGAAGTGCAAATCGAGGAAGAGAAAGATGGAGAGAAAGAGAGAAAGAGATAGATAGATAAAGAGATAGATAAATAGATGATAGACAGATAGATAGATAGATAGATAGACAAATAAATAGATAGATAGAGAGATAGATAGGTAGATAGATAGATAGATAGATGATAGAGAGACATATAGATAGATAGATAGATAGATAGAGAGATAGAGAGAGTTAGAATAAGGCGAGGGTGAATAGATCGAAGGATAAGGAGGAGCGGAAGAAGAGATAAGAAGAAGGGAGAGTTTATTCGTGCGATTCGAAGAAGAAAAAGAGAAGAGAAGAAGGGGAGAATCGGAAACAAAGATCGTGGAATTGGAAAGAAGACATAAGAAGGGAGAGAGAGAGAGAAAAAAAGACAAACACGTTAAAAAGAAACGGTGATGATTTGAGAAGAAGAAAGTGGAAGCAAGTAGGTGGGAAAGAATAGATAAAAGAGAAGAAAGAGGACAGAAGAGGAAGAATTTGATAATGTAGGAGAAAGAGGAATGGAGAATAAGGGATGGGTAGGAAGATGGAACGATTTAAGAGAGAGGAAGAAAGAACGAGAGATAAAGAGGAGGATGAAATGGGGTAGAGGAAGGAAAGGAAAATGAGGGAGAGAAAAGGGAGAGAAGTAATAAAAGGTAATGGATAGATTCACCGGAGAGAAGGGAGTAAATGTATAAGAATAATAAAAGTAAGAATAAAAGATGGACACCGTATGAAAACGATAATACTTGTAAATGTTTGAACCGAAAAGAAAAGGCTTAATAACGAAGACATTTAAAGAAAATGAAAAGACAAGAAAATGTAAAGAAGAAAAACAAGAATCATAGAAAACAAGATAAAAATCAACGAGAAAATGAGAGAGAGAGAAAGAGAGAGAGAGAGAGAGAGAGAGAGAGAGAGAGAGAGAGAGAGAGAGAGAGATAGAGAGAGAGAGAGAAAGAGAGAGAGAGAGAAAGAGAGAGAGAGAAAGCGAGAGATTGATAGATAGATAGAGAGAGAGAGAGAGAAAGAGAGAGAATGACCACAGAAATCAAGTGAAAAAAAAAATCTATAAAATCAAGGAATAGAGAAAATGCGAAGGAAAATCCTAAGAAAAGAACATGGTAAAAGGGGGAAATGGGAACAAGAATAGAAATATGAGCCAAGGGGAAAAAAGTGACGTCACCCGAGCAGGAAAAGGGGAAATGAAGTCCATAAAGAGGAAGAGAATGATGTTATGGAATGGGCCAAGTAAAAAAAAAAAAAAAAAAAAAAAAAAAAAAAAGTAATTTCGTCCTCAGATTGAACTTTTAAAATCTCATCTTGAAATATAAATGCGTTGGGTTTTTATTTCAAAATCTATGTGATCTAAATTCCTGTTTGTTCTAGCATTACAAAATCTAACTTTTAATTTGCTATTCAGTAGCGGATATATCTTGCAAATAGTAATTACTATCATGATATTATTATCATTAATGTAATTATTGCGTAATTATTTATTTGTATTTATTGTATTTAATATTACAAACACATTGATGGAAAATAATTTATCTTATTCTACTCTTATCACACATAAATATTTGTTACTAAAATAGCTAAAGAATTTGTGGCGTTGTAGATCAGTTTCCAACACAACATTGTTATGCTAAAATGCTTTTTATTATTCATAGCAAAGAATATATCTTCTTCGTATCTTGCACAACAGATATAAAGGATGTTGTGTTTTAACAAATGGTTTCTAAAAATTCTTGAAGTATTCGGGTGCTAAACCAAATAGATATTTGTGTTGTCTATTAGTATCTTATTAGCAAATCCTTATTTATAGTCATTTCAATAAGATATATATTGCTACTTCCGGCTACATTCCTTTGTTTTCTATTTCTTTGTTCTATTTTTCATTTGGGTGTTATAATCCCATGAATTATCCTTGTAAGTACAACTTCATATATTATCAAATTTATGATTATTACAGGTTAGATTGTATACTCATTGTGGTTAATTGAATTTCTTGAGAAACTAAGATTTTTTTTTTTATTTGCTAATAGATAGACTAATAGATTACAGTCAGCGGTTTCTCTTGCGTTCTCTTGCTCTGTCTGGCTCTTGCTCTTTCTCTTTTTTTCTATTTCCTTCTCTTCTACTTCCTTTCTGTATCTTCCCCTGTCTGTCTGTCTGGCTGTCTGTCTCTCTCTCTCTTCCTCTATCTATCTATCTATCTCTCTGTCCCTCCTCTCCCCTCCTCTCTCTCTCTCGCTCTCTCTCTCTCTTTCTCTCTTCCTCTCCCCCTCTCTCTCTCCCATTCTATTCCTCTCTCCTCCTTTCTCTCGCTCTTTGTTTCTCTATCTTTCT